>NC_090649.1:36042705-36095205 GCF_040937935.1 Hyperolius riggenbachi
TTCAGAGCAGTCTGTGAAGTAATGACCTCTCCTCTAGCAGAGAAAAAGTAAACAGTTCACTTACAGTTGAGATAATAAAAGTCAGATAACAGCCCTCTCCAGGACTAAGACTTAAGGTGCGTACACACGCCGGACTGGAGGCAACGACGCGTCCATCATTACCTCCCGCTGGGCGTGCCAACGACAGTCCGGCGTGTGTACGCACTGTCGGCGGACTGATACGGCTGTTTCTGAGCGATCCGCCTGAAACAGCCGTATCAGTCCGCCGACAGTGCGTACACACGCCGGACTGTCGTTGGCACGCCCACCCAGCGGGAGGTAACGACGGACGCGTCGTTGCCTCCAGTCCGGCGTGTGTACGCACCTTTAGTTGGAGAGTTAATGGCTTGTTTGCATAGAGATAACAACTGGAGTTTCTTAACTCTTCCTGTACTGGAAACAATTAGACTGATGTATCTGATCTTAATGTTCTATTTCTTAGCTGTACTACACATACAAATCATAATATCAAAAAAGTGGGTTGGGTTCATGCTTTTATCTGCTGAAAAGCTTTATGGAGATAAAGATTTCATTTTTCTGCACGACCTGGCACCTGCTCACAGTGCCAAAACCACTGGTAAATGGTTTACTGACCATGGTATTACTGTGCTCAATTGGCATGCCAACTCTCCTGACCTGAACCCCATAGAGAATCTGTGGGATATTGTGAAGAGAAAGTTGAGAGACGCAAGACCCAACACTCTGGATGAGCTTAAGGCCGCTATCGAAGCATCCTGGGCCTCCATAACACCTGAGCAGTGCCACCGGCTGATTGCCTCCATGCCACGCCGCATTGAAGCAGACATTTCTGCAAAATGATTCCCGACCAAGTATTGAGTGCATAACTGAACATAATTATTTGAACATAGAACAAAAAATTGAACTGACTCTTGGGTGCATGCAGAAATATTCTTAATTATTTATTTATTTTGAATAATTTAATTAGATCAATAAAGTAAAAAAGATTAAGTATCAAAAATTGCATGAATATACAGACACAATACACAACAAATACACACATACAAAGACACTCTTAAAAATTGGACAAAATATCCCAATTGAAGGGAGGCTGCAGTCCTCCTAACCTGGCCAGTTAAATGGTTTCTGTGGTGCTCACAAAGTGACACTGTCACCCAATGAGCAATTGTAACCACATGTGTTGGTAACTCAAAATTGCAATTCGCCAAACTCCAAAAAATGCTCTAAAAAGCTCAAAAAATGCTCTAAAAAGCTCCAAAAATGCTCCAAAAAGCCCAAAAAATGCCCATATGCAGCCAATCAATTAATTGCTGGAGAGAGTCCCGCCATGTATTATAAATGCAGGTAGTCCTGGACCCAATCGCAGTCACCCAGGAAGTCCACAGATCCGTGGGACTAATGTGTGCAGTCACCGTAGTGTAAAGCCTCTCTTAGCCCAGAGAAAAAGTTCCAGCACAGACAAGGATATCAATACATGCATTAAAGAGGAACTCCAGTGAAAATAATGTAGTAAAAAAAGTGCTTCATTTTTTACCATAATTATGTATAAATGATTTAGTCAGTGTTTGCTCATTGTAAAATCTTTCCTCTCCCAGATTAACATTCTGACATTTATTACATGGTGACATTGTTACTGTGGGCAGGTTATTTAGCTGTTTCTAGCTGCTCTGTCTGTTAGACAGCTAATAACAGCTATTTCCTGTCTCTGAACATTGTTACATTGTGGCAGTTTGCCAGCAGTACCGCGGTCTTCAGAGCCTCTTGTGGGAGGGGTTTCAGCACAAAATCAGTCACACAGCGCCCCCTGATGGTCTGTTTGTGAAAATCATTGTCTTTCTCATGTAAAATGGGGTATCAGCTACTGATTGGGAAAAAGTTCAATTCTTAGTTGGAGTTTCTCTTTAAAACACCAATGTGGATGATTCAAATGTAATCCAAGATGCAGTTAGATCAGCAGACATTGATAGCAGCAAAGCAGGCAAGATGGGTTAGCTGGATTAGAAATCAGCAGTTTGGGAGCAATTAGGATGGTTCAGATGTAATCCAAAATGCAGTTGGATCAGCAGACATTGATAGCAACAAAGCAGGCAAGCTGAGTTAGCTGGATTAGAAATCAGCAGTTTGAGAGCAGTTAGGAGGCAGTTCACAAGCGCTACATGAAATAATGCATAGTTACCATCCAGTGTGGATGGGCCCAAGGAAGTACAGGCCTCTAATCCAGAATGCAGTTAGATCAGCAAACATTGATGTAAAAACACTTGGTAGTGAAAAAGCAAAAAAGCTGGATTAGCTGGATTAGCAAGCAACAGTTTCTGGGCAGTTATAGGCAGTTCATGAGCGCTGCATGGAGTAATGCATAGTTACCATCCAGTGTAGACGACCCCAGAGAGGTACAGGGTCTCTGGCTTACAGGAAGATTGCTGGGATACAGTCCATGAATAGACGCATAAGTGTCGACATGCTTCGCCGTTGCCAATGACGGCCTCTTCCAAGACAGCGTCCTTACAGCTCTCTAATCACTGACAGACTGTGCCGAGTATTTCAGCTCTAGACCACGCCCATCTCCACCCACATGGTACGCCTGATCAGCTGCAGGAGACAGCCAATCACAGACGCACGGTGTCACACGCCGCCCAGCGCACCAAGGCGCATGGAGACGGACGTAAGCACACCGTGCGTCCCAGCATGGGGCGCAAACAAAAGTTCAGCGTCCCATTGACGGCGAGCAGGGGGAGAGAAGGGAGGCATGCAAAAAACCTCGGCACAGCATGGCATTTACCGTTTGATACCAGCATCCACGCACGAAAAACAAAAATTTTTGATACTTAATCTTTTTTACTTTATTGATCTAATTAAATTATTCAAAATAAATAAATAATTAAGAATATTTCTGCATGCACCCAAGAGTCAGTTCAATTTTTTGTTCTATGTTCATTATTACTCGCTGACATGGTGCATGCAGTTATTGCTAACAATTTCGATCTTTAACCTGGTTTATATTGAGTCTTCTGACTCTCGAATTTTGTTTGTCTGATTTCTGCTCCGGTACCCCTTTTGCAATACATATACTTCATAATTATTTGAAGGTTGACTTTTTTTGTTTCAAAAACACTTTTCTTTTATTGGTCGGATGAAATATGCTAATTTTTTGAGATAGGAATTTTGGGTTTTCATGAGCTGTATGCCAAAATCATCAATATTAAAACAATAAAAAGGCTTGAACTACTTCAGTTGTGTGTAATGAATCTAAAATGTGTAATGAATCTAAAATATATGAAAGTCTAATGTTTATCAGTACATTACAGAAAATAATGAACTTTATCACAATATGCTAATTTTTTGAGAAGATCCTGTATATATATATATATGTGTGTGTGTGTGTATATATATATATATATATATATATATATATATATATATATATATATACACACACACACACATACACACACACATATATATACACATATATATATATATATCTATATATATAAAATCGGATGTATGTGTGTGTGTGTATGTATGTATGTATGTGTGTATGTGCCGCGATCACGCAAAAACGGCTTGACCGATTTGAACGAAACTTGGTACACAGATCCCTTACTACCTGGGATGATAGGTTCTGGGGGTCTCGCGGCCCCCCTGCACACCTGGGTGGAGCTACAAACAGCAAATCAGATTCCACCCATTCAAGTCAATGGAAAAAATTTAAAAGCCTGCCATTCTCACAGTAATCAAGCCAGAGTCCCCACACATGGCACAGTTGGTCACTTGGTGACCGAGGTTACAAATCCAGGAAAAGTGGGCGGAGCATAAAACAGCCAATCAAATTTCAGCCGTTCATTTTAAATGGGAAAATGTAAACTGCAGCCATTCTTAGACTGTTAATCGCAGGGTTCTCAAACTTGCCACACTTGGTCACTGGGCGAATGCAATTAAGATTCAAGAAAATGGGTGGAGCCTAGAACAGCCAATCAAAATTCACCTATTGATTTTCAAGGGGAATATTTAAACTGCTGCTATTCTTACTCTGTTAATGGCAGAGGCTTCAAACTTGCTACAGTGGGTCATTGGGTGACTGGGGTCAAAATTCACTAAAGGGGCGTGGTCACATACAGCCAATCAGATTTCCTTGGTGGATAAACTGCTTCCATTCACACATTTTTGATTCCAGGAACCTGAAAGCTCACAAACTTGGTCATTGAGTGACTGTGTGTCAAGGTTACAAAAAGTGGGCGGAGCCAAAACAACTTTTACTGGGAAAATATAAACTGCAGCCATTCTTACACCGTTAATGGCAGGGTTCTCAAACTTTGCACAGTTGGTCATTGGGTGACAGATTAAGATTTTGGAAGGTGGGTGGAGCCTACAACAGCCAATAAAAAATCACCTTTTGATTTTCAAAGGGAATATCTCATCTGCTACCATTCTCTTATACTGGTAAAAGCAGATGCCTCAAACCTGGTACAGTTGGTCACTGGGTGACTAGGGTCAACATTCAGGAAGGGGGCGGAGCCACAAACAGCCAGATTAGTTTATTTTTCAATGGGAATATACAAAGTGTTGATACCAAGGACCCCAAAGCTGATAAACTTGATAATTGAGTGACTGTATGTCAAGGTTAGAAAAAGTGGGCGGTGCCAACAACTTCATTTTTTTACATTGTAGGGTTCCCAAACTTTACACAATTGGCCACTGGGTGACTGGGATGAATATTCAGAAATGTGGGTGGAGCCTACAACAGCCAATCAAAATGTACCTATTGATTTTCAAAGGGGAATATTCACATTGCTAACATTCTTACACTGTTAGTGGCAGAGGCCTCAAACCTGACACAGTCAGTCATTGGGTGACTGGGGTCCAAATTCACTAAAGGGGTGGAGCCACAAACAGACAATCAGATTTGTTAGATTGATTTCAGCCATTCTGTTATTGGCAGGGTTCTCAAACGTGACACAGTTGGCCACTGGGTGACTGGGACTAATATTCTGAAAAGTGGGTGGAGCCTACAGCAGCCAATCAAAATTCACCTTTTGATTTTCAAGGGGAATATTTACATTGCTGCCATTCATGCACTCTTAATGGCAGAGGCCTAACATCTGCTACAGTCAGTCACTGGGAGACTGGAGTTTAATTTCTGAAGGGAGCAGGCCAAAAACAGCCAATCAGATTTGTTTAATTTCAAAGGTAAAATGCAACTTATTGATGCCAAAGACCCCAAAGCTCATAAACTTGGTCATTAAGTGACTGTATGACAAGATTAGAAATAGTGGGCGGAGCCAAAAACAACTAACTTTTTACATGGGGAAATGTAAACTGCAGCTTTTCTTACACTGTTAATGGCAGGGTTCTCAAACTTCACACAGTTGGTCACTGGAAGACTAGGATTAATATTCGGAAAAGTAGGTGGAGCCTACAAGAGCCAATCAAAATTCACTTATTGATTTTCAAGGGGAATATTGAAACTGCAACCATTCTCACACTGTTAATAGCAGAGGCCTCAAACCTGCTACAGTCGGTCGTTAAGTGTTTGGGGTTCAAATTCAGTAAAGAGGCAGAGCCAAAAACAGCCAGATTTCTTTGCTGGATAAACTGCTTCCATTAGCACAATTTTGATGCCGGGAACACAAAAGCTCACAAACTTGGTCATTGAGTAGTCACGGTGTGTCAAGGTTACAAAAAGTGGGTGGAGTTAAAAACAGATTTTTCTGGGAAATTGTAAACTGCAGCCCTTCTTCACTGTTAATGGCAGGGTTCTCAATCTTAGCATAGCTGGTTACAGGGTGACTGGGATTAATATTCAGAAAAGTGGGTGGAGCCTAAAAATGCCAATCAAAAATCACGTCACTTTTCAAGGAGAATATTACAATTGCTGCCATTCTTGCACTGTTAATGGCACAAGCCTCAAACCTGGTACAGTTGGTCATTGGGTCACTGAGGTTCAAATTCAGAAAAGGGGACAGAGCCACAAACAGTGAATCAGATTTGTTTCATTTCGTGGGAAAATACAAATTATTGATGCCAAGGACCCAAAAACTCACAAACTTGGGCATTGAGTAGTGACTTTGTGTCCAGGTTACAAAAAGTGGGCGGAGCCAAAAACAAATTTCACTGGGAAAGTGTAAACTGCAGCCCTTCTTACACTGTTTATTTCAGGGTTCCCAATCTTTGCCCAGATGGTCACTGAGTGACTGAGATTAATATTTAGGGAAGTGGGTGGAGCCTATAATAGCCAATCAAAATTCCCCTGTTGATTTTCAAGTGGAATATTTAAATTGCTGCCATTTTTACACTGTTAATAGCAGATGCCTCAAACCTGCTACAGTTGGTCATTGGGTGACTGGGGTTCAAATGCTATAGAGGGGTGAAGCCACAAACAGCCTATCTGATTTGTTTAATTTCTATGGGAATATACAAATTATTGATGCCAAGGACCCCAAAGCTCACAAACTTGGTCATTGAGTGTTTGTGTGTTAGGGTTAGAAAGTGGGCGGAGCCAACACCAGTCAAATACATACACGGGCAACGTCGGGTCATCAGTGGGTGGAGACAAATACAAATTTCACTGGGAAAATGTAAACTGCAGCCATTCTGTTAATGGCAGGGTCTTTAAACTTTGCACAGTTGGTCACTGGGTGACTGGGATTAATATTCAGAAAAGTGGGTGGAGCCTACAAAAGTGAATCAAACTTCACCTGTTGCTTTTCAAGGGGAATATTTAATTGGTACCATTCTTGAACTGTTAATGGCACAGGCCTCAAACCTGGTACAGTTGGTTATTGGGTGACTGGGGTTCAAATTCAGAAAAGGGGGTGGAGCCACTCACACCCAATCAGATTTGTTTCATTTCAATGCAGATTATTGATACCAAAGACCGCAAAGCTCACAAACTTGGTCAGTGAGTAATTGTGTGTTAGGGTTAGAAAAATTAGGCGGAGCCAACACCAGCCAAATATATACCCGGGCAACGCCGGGCAATCAGCTAGTATATATATATACACACACACACACACACACACACACACACACACACACACACACACACACACACACACACACACACACACACACACACAGTTTTATGACTTACATTTCAAAACGATATTTATCGTTTTATGACTTACAATTCAAAACGATATTTATCGTTTTATGGAAGTCATAAAACGATCAATATCGTTTTTAGTGCGGCGCCATTTTTTAACTCATAAAACGATAAATATTGTTTTATAATGCAAATACATGCGGCGCCATTTTTACACTGTAGGCTCTGGTGCCATTTTTAACTGATCCCGGAGAATCTGTGTGTCCTGAGGTAGTCTCCGCTGCAGTATGTATCCTGGCAGGCAAGGACAGGTGGCAGCAAGTGGCCACAACAACTGCAGGGTCTTGTGATCCTGTTTATTGCTTCGGGCGGGCACCCAAAGGTACTGCAGTCACGAGGGCTCCTCCGGAACCAAGAGTCTTGCTGCATGTAGCCAGGGGGACAGAGAAGGCCGACGCACAGTCCAAGAGCCAGCCCCCTTCCCCCATCATGGCAGATGCAGTCACTGGAGGCACAGCCACGGATCCGCGACCCTCGGCCACTGGCACAGGAACCAGCGGGTGAACAGAATGCAGTCCAGCATTGGCGGGTCCATTATCAATCCTCTTTTTTGGATTTTTTTTTACTTCCCCAGAGTATTTAAATATATGTTTTTTTGTGACGGTCATGTATTTAGATGGGTGAATTTATACATGTTGCTGTGTGTACCTTTTTACTGTTGCTTACCCTTTGCTCCCTGTAACCTTTCATAAGTTATACGTGTTTTTATATTTGTGGGAGTTTGCCCATTTTTATTCATCTTCAGTTTCTTCCTTTACTGCTTCCTTCCCTCCCCTTGCCGGGGGAGTGGTCTTTGACATATGGGTGAAGTAGGCGGGACTTGCAGTATTTAAATGATGTGTGTCACACTGTGAATTTGTGCTATGATTAACCTGTTGAGGACTGCAGGGCTAAACCCCCCTAGTGACCAGGACAATTTTAGTGAAATTGGCCACTGCAGCTTTAAGGTCAAGCTGCAGGGCCGCACAACACAGCACACAAGTGATTCCCCCCCCCCCCCCTTTTCTCCCCACCAACAAAGCTCTCAGTTGGTGGGGTCTGATGGCTCCCCCCATGTTTATTTTTTTTTTAATAAATATTATTGTTCGTTTTTCTAAAAAAAATCACTTCTTCTTTATATCCCTTCCCTCCCTCCCTCCCTCCCTCCCCACAGCCAGCCAATTACTGCGATCGGCTGTCATAGGCTTCTGCCTATGAGAGCCGATTGCTCTCTTGTCCCCCAGGGGGACAGCCGTGTCACACGGCTGTCCCCAGTGCAGCGCTGCTGCTGATCGCAGCGCTGCACAGTGTAAATAGACGGCGATCACGCCGTCTAACAGTCTCCCGAGCGGCAATAGCCGCTCAGAGACTAAAGAGGGGGCGGAGCTCCGCCCTCCGAGCATGAGATGCACGCGTAGCGTGCGCGTGATCTCATGCAAATTACAGCCCCAGGACTTTACGCCGATTGGCGTTAGGCGGTCCTGGGGCTGCCGCCGCGGCCACGCCCATCGGCATGACACGGACGGCAACTGGTTAAGGACCATCAGTCCGAAACATGTCAGCTACCTGGCTGTGTGGATTTTAACCTGACTCAATAAAGTTGGACTATCTTTTTTCTACAGACATCGTGTGGAATATCTCTTTATTTGCTGCCCTTAGTATAGGTATTTAGGTGCCCTGAGTATAGGTATGTAGGTGCGCTCAGCATAGGTATGTAGGTGCGCTCAGCATAGGTATGTAGGTGCCCTTAATATAGGTATGTAGGTGCCCTTAGTATAGGTATGTAGGTGCCCTTAGTATAGGTATGTAGGTGCCCTCAGTATCGGTATGTAGGTGACCGCAGTATAGGTATGTAGTTGCCATCAGTATAGGTAGCCAAGCATAGGGATCCTCAGTTTAGGAAGTCAGGTGTAGGTAGCCAAGGATAGGTGTCCGGTGCCCAGCAAGTAGCATGAGCAGGTCAGTGGATTCCAGCAATGACGTCTTTTCAGTGCCCCACTCTGTCTCCCTCTCTGCTTCTCTGCTCTGTCTCTGCTCCATGTAAAATTAGAGCAGGGCTACAACAAAATGGCCTCTGACGCACGCTTTTGTGGATTTTGGTGGCCATTTTGTTGTAGCCCTGCTCTAATTGCACGGAGTGGAGGCAGAGAGCGTGGAAGGGAGATAGAGCGGGGCGGCGACACATACCCGAGGCTGCCGTGACACATGAATGTGTCGCAGCACATGGGTTGGGAAACCCTGGCTTAGGCTGCACACAGTTCTCCTCAGACACCACAGCTATCGCTAAGAGCCTCACATGTTATCTGGACAGCTCATTCAGGGAGAGAGGGGCAGCTAGTGAGACCTGTCACATGCAAATGCTAGAAAGTACACACAGAGTTAACAGATATAGCTAGAGGATCCCCCCTCCTCATGATTCACTGGTCCGACACCAATCCCAGACACTCATCAGCAGGCTTGCTCTCCAGGACTCCCAAATGCGAATTTACCCGAATTATTTGGGTAAATTTCAGCGTTCCCGAAGTCGAAGCCGAATGCGCTGGACCAGAAGCCGAAGGCGGCCGAATGTGCGCATTTGAATTTGGCCGGATGACCCATTGGGTTCGTCTTCGGGATTCGGGAGCGACGCGGGGAATCAGAATTCCTCCAGCCGAGTCCCTGGCAACACTAGCAACCAACCAGAGGCGGGGAGCCTGGCCCTCCCCTCCTCTATATAAGGCGGTGGCCATTTTGCAGAGCTACGCACTTGTGTGACTGAGCTGGTACTGAGAGCATCTCCAGTGCTGTGCTGCATGTCTGATCAAGTGTATTCTGTGCTAAACCTAACGTTTGCTTCCTAAACACCTCCTAAACACATTCATTGTACTGTTACAGTATATAGATAGATAGTAATTTGATTGTTTGTAGTCAGCTAGTGTGTACTGTATACTGTGCTAGGCTAGTGTTAGTCTGTGTGCAGGCTAGGCCTGCTAGCCTAGGGCAGCCTTAGCCTACTACTAGCTTAGGTAGGTTAGAGATTCTAGTTAGTTGTGTACTATAGTAGTTTAGTTAAATTGTACTGCTGCTGTTTGCTGTAGTCTGTTAGTTTATAGCTTCAGTAGTGTTAGTTAATACTAGTTAGTTACTGATTGACTGTGTACAGGCCAGCATCCCTTGTTGTCACCTGCTGTGTGACTGTCATTTGCCGGCGCACCCTGTTGATTGCGTCTGACCGTGTGTGACTGACCGACTGTAATTTGTCACCCACTAGGTAGGTGGTAGTCTTCCACTACTACTACCACCCACCCCTTCATTTAATTTTTTTCATTTGTTACTGTGTGATTTATTACCTTTCTGTAGTAAATTGTTACATTCGCAGGCCAGCATCCCTTGTTGTCACCTGCTGTGTGACTGTCATAATTTGTCGGCGCACCCTATTGATTGCGTCTGACCATGTGTGACCGACCGTAATTGTCACCCACTGTCACACAAGTTAGTACTGTAGAGACTCACTGTTAGTAGTAGTACTACTACTACTACTACTTCTACTACTACTACTCCTACTACTTAAAAAAAATAAATAAATCATTTTTTGTTGACACTTACCACCAGTCAGTCACCACCACCACCAACCTAGACTTTATTAAAGATTACACCCTTTCCCGCCGTTTTCTACACATTTGTTTTTTTTTTTACTGTATTCGTATATAAGTGCAAAATGACTGGCAGAGGTAGAGGACAAGGCACCACCAGGAGAGGCAGCGATATTGCAGCAGCCACTGCCAGCAGCAGCAGCAGCAGGTCTGTGACTGGTCCGCCGCCAGCCACTGACCGCAGAGTTGTGGAGGAGGGAGCAGAGGCGCAACAGCAGCGCGTTGCGCCCATCTTTGAGACGGGTCGTCGCCCCCCGGCCCATTATGGAGAGTCAGGCGCAGGCTGTGGTGGAATTGATGGTGGAGCAGGAAGCCACCGTTTCCAGCCAGGCCTTCAGCACCAGCAGCGAGACCAGTGCCACCACCACCAGCACTCCGGTCCGCAGCAGGCCTCCACCACCGCTTGAGGTCACAGTGACCCCATTGACCAGCCTGCCCTCACTGAGCTCGGTCTTCACCCCAGTGACTGCAGCCGTGTACAGGGAAGCATGGCCCATAGCAAGCAGCACAGCAAGTGGAGCGCAGGGCTCCATGATAGGTGCTAGATTGCAGGCAGGGGTTAATAGAAAAGGGGGTGGGCAAGTCCACTGGCCGGGTTTCGTACACGCGTAGGAGCGCGTGATCAGGGGAAGTGAGCGGCGGAAGTGAGGTTAGGGAAGTGACGTCGGCGGAGGCAGATGCACAGAGGACACTGAGGCAGTAGGACGCGTTTCTCCACTGCCCAGAAGAAGGTGCGCCATGGCCGATATTGAGGAGCTGCTGCATAGGGTGAGGAGCGAGGCGGAATCTCATGGCCCGCAGTGGGTGGTCATCCAAATGGCAGCCATGGGAGCGGGTCCGGCGCCCGCCGGACAGGCTGAGCCCTGCTGCATCCCCGCGGCAAAGCAGGCGCGCGGGTGGCCCCATTCCGACGCCGCCAGCTCCCCCATCCAAGCGGCCAGGCAAACAGAATAAGGGCCAGACCAGCGCAGTGGGGGTAGCAGGCGCAGGAGACCCAGGACAGCCAGGGACATCCAGCGAGCAGGGGCACAGTGAGCACCACGGCGGGGCGCCGGGCGACCGACAGCAGCCCGCGCCAGCAGGCCCCAAAAAAGCAGCCCAGGAGGAAGGATGCACAGCAGGGGCCCCACCGCTCTTCCAGGCGTGGGGCTGACCTCGGGGTTACGGCTGGGCCATCCCAGGCCAAGCGCCCCTCCCAGCAAGCCAAGGCGAAGAGCAAAAGAGGGAAGCTGCCTCAGAAACGCAGCACAGGGCAACAACCGGACTGTAGCTCGAGCAGCACGGTAAGCAGCAGCTCGCACAACCCGGGAGCGCGGAGCCAGCAGTCCCCATCCGGCAGCAGATCGTCCAGCAGCCAAAGGGGGTCGGTCACCGCCAATCCCGCCAGTGGGCTTGGAAACAAGAGGCTTCTTCACAATCGGAAGAGGATGAGGAGGAGACTACGGATTGATCCAGGGAATCGGCTGGTCGGGACGGACGTCCGGTGCAGCCAGGTGAGATTAATTTAATTCCATCTCTTCCTGTCGCTCATAATGTGGGGGGTACAGGGGGTTTGGTACCAACCGATCAGATTGGGATGGTAGCAAATGCAGTCACCAAGGGATAGTGCCATGACTCCGGCACTGTCCTTCGTGAATAAGCTATTGTTGGGGATTCGGGAGGCTTTGCAGGTGGGTGGTGTGTCCAATGTAGCTAGGGTGGCCACTTGCAGAACCCCAAAAAGGAGGACATCACACCCTGAAAAGGAGGACATCGTACTGAGCGTGCCAAAAGTGGGCGTGGGCAAGCATAAATTAGGCGTGGTCATGGGTGGGGCCAAATATACATGACCTTAGCAGTGGTGTAAATGGTCTTCCGGGGAAGTTTGAGCTCTGCCGTAGTGTAGCCCCCAAAAATAGATGTAATCTGACAGCATTTCACCAAAAATACGCATAATCTGGTAGAAGTTCCTCCAAAATACAAATAATATGTCAGTGGTTCCCCCAAAATAGACAATGTGGCAGCAGCAGTTCCCCCCAACATACATATACTCTGGAACCAGTTCCTCAAAATACGCGAAACCTGGCAGCGGATCACCCAAAATACACATAACACCCAAAATACATGTAATCTGGCAGCAGTGGTCCCCCAAACATACACAATTTGGCAGCAGTTCCCCAAAATACGCAAAATCTGTCAGCAGCCGTGCCCCTAACATACATAATCTGGCAGCGGTTCCCCAAAATACGCAAAATCTGTCAGCAGCCGTGCCCCTAACATACACAATCTGGCAGCAGTTCCCCAAAATACGCAAAATCTGTCAGCAGCCGTGCCCCTAACATACATAATCTGGCAGCGGTTCCCCAAAATACACTTAATCTGTTAACAGCGGTTCCCCATAAATACAGATAATCTGACAGCAGTTACCCCAAAATAGGTACCCCCAGCATAGGTAGCCAGGTCTTTAGGTGTCCCCAGTATAAGTAGTCATGAGTATAGTTGTCCCCAGAATAGATAGCCAGGTGCATAATGTCCCCAGAATAGGTAGCCAGGTCTGTAGGTGTCCCCAGAGTAGTTAGCCAGGTCTATAGATGTCTCCGGTACAGATGGCCAGGTTTTTAGGTGTCCCCAGAATTTTTAGGCAGGTGTATAGCTGTCCCCAGTATATATAGCCAGGTCTGTAGGTGTCCCCAGAATAGTTAGGCAGGTCTATAGGTGTCCCCAGTATATGTATCCAGGTCTTTAGGTTCCCCCAGAATAGTTAGCCAAGTGTATAGGTGTCTCCAGTACAGATAGCCAGGTGTATAGTGTTCCCAGTATATATAGCCAGGTCTACAGGTGTCCCCAGTATATTTAGCCAGGGCTATGGGTGTCCCCAGTATATGTAACCAGGTCTGTAGGTGTCCCCAGAATAGTTAGCCAGGTGTCCCCCGGCAGGAGGGGCGAGCTCAGTGAAGAGGGAGCGGTGGGCACAGTGGGAAAGGGGGGACATCTCCCCCCCCCCCCTTCCTCACCTTTGGGCTCCCCCTTCCTCGCTCTACCCTCTAGAATTAAAGTTTTGGGGTGGCTGGCAACAGGGAACTTACCTCTGCCTCCTTCCACTGCGATGCAGTAGTGATGTCCGGTTCATGAGTCATTTGAGCCGGTTCTTTCCTGTGAGTTTAATCATCTGACTCATCCACTGAACCGAATCAGTTCAGTGGATGAGATAGGAACTGCAGCTGCACATAGTGTTTAGCTGCAGTTCCTGTCTCATCCACTGAACTGATTTGGTTCAGTGGATGAGTCGGATCATTAAACTCACAGGAAAGAACAGGCTCAAATGACTCATGAACCGGACATCACTACGCAGCGCTTGGAGTGAGGCAAGGTAAGTCCCGCCCGCTGCCAGCCACCCCAAAACTTTAGTTCTAGAGGGTAGAGCGAGGAAGGGGGAGCCCAAAGGTGAGGAAAGGGGGGGAGATGTCCCCCCTTTCCCACTGTGCCCACTGCTCCCTCCACACACACAGCCCAGCATCCAAAAAGGAGGACATCTGGCCGTCCTTCCTTGCCTTGCGCCGGACGGAGGACAAGCAGTCCAAAATCCGGACTGTCCGGCCTAAATCCGGACGGATGGCCACCCTAAATGTAGCTCCTCCCACGTCCGCTTGGATCACCCCGGCCCCTCTAGTGGGATCCTTAGTGGTACTCTCCACACAGATAGTTCCATCGGCCTCAGCAACAGTAGTGGCAGCTCCGGTGGCGTCGGCCATTTCTCCACCTAGTGAGCCCGTTGCTGCGGCCAGCAAAGAGGTTGATCCGGTAAGGCTGTCGGATTCAGTGAAGAGCGAGCTATACTTATGTCTTGAGGCCCCCCTAGGCACGCATCTCAAAAAAGAGGTAAAAGAAAAAATTTGGAAAGGGGAATACGTCGAAATTTTTTCTTTGCTACAGCTTTCCAAATTTAACTTGGATAGGGCAAGCCGGACGAAAGCAAGAAGGAGGAGGAAGAGCGCAGGCGTTATAGGCTCATTCCTCGAACCCACCAAAATTGGTCACAAGCTTTCGCCATATTGGCTAGCATGATTGGAGAAAAACAGCCCGAATGTTGCGCGGCGATTTTCGGGTACCAGGACAGCATTGGGGAAGCGTAGGGTGACCATGCGTCCTTTTTTCCCCGGACAGGTCCTCTTATTCAGACCTGTCCGGGGCATCCGGCCAGTTTTTTTAAATGACCGGGGAAGAGCTCACGCAGGGGCGGTCAGCATATAGGCGAGGCACGCCCCCCGCTTGGGGCCTCACACTGCGGGGGGGCCTCGCTCTGCTGCTGCTGGCGGCGGGCGGACACTGGGCGGCGGGTGTGCGGGCACCTGGCGGAACAGCGAGAGAGAGATTTTCCCACTTACCTTCCTCGATCCTGCCAGCTACTATCTACTTCCTGTCCCGCTGTCTGTCGATATGGTAACAGCGCCCCCTGTGATGACGTAACCGCCTGTCATCAAAGGGGGAGCTCTTACCAATGCGACGCGCGCCGGGAAAGGCTGAAGATAGAAGTTCTCTGCAGGATCCAGGCACACCCTCCTGGCCTAGGCATCTACCTATCTAACCTATCTAACCTACACTGAGGGCATATACCTATCTAACCTACACTGAGGGCATATACCTATCTAACCTACACTGAGGGCATATACCTATCTAAGCTTTACTGGGGGCATATACCTATCTAATATGTACTGGGGCATATACCTATCTAAGCTACACTGGGGGCATATACCTATCTAAGCTACACTGGGGGCATATACCTATCTAAGCTACACTGGGGGCATATACCTATCTAAGCTACACTGGCGGCATATACCTATCTAAGCTACACTGGGGGCATATACCTATCTAAGCTACACTGGGGGCATATACCTATCTAAGCTACACTGGGGGCATATACCTATCTAAGCTACACTGGGGGCATATACCTATCTAACCTACACTGAGGGCATATACCTATCTAAGCTATACTGGGGGCATATACCTATCTAAGCTACACTGGGGGCATATACCTATCTGAGCTATACTGGGGGCATATACCTATCTAAGCTATACTGGTAGGCATATACCTATCTAATGTATACTGGGGGCATATACCTATCTAAGCTATACTGGGGCCATATTCCTATCTAACCTATACTGCGGACATATACTTTGTCCGCACATTTGTGGGGAAATCTGCTGCCAATCTCATTGCATTTTGTGGAGAAATCTTCTGCGAATCTGATTTTGTGGTTGGCCGGCCCTCCACCATGTGGTCTGGAAAAAAAAATGGCCCTCCATGCCCACGAAGTTGGACAGCACACTGCTAAGGTCTTGTATATTTGGCCCCACCCATGACCACGCCCACATGCTGTTGTGATCGTCCTCTTTTTTGGAAATCAAAATATGGTCACCCTAGGGAAGCGTATAGGTCATACGGAGGCAATTCATGGCTCCGCTATGATGAGGAGTTTCGCCAACGTAAGGCGGTGTGCCCCGAGATTCGCTGGGATCATAAAGATGTCATCCTCTGCATGAAGCTTATGATCCCCGCAAGCAAAGGTTCCCAGCCCTTTCAGGGGGGGGGGGGGGGGGGGCAGCAGCTCCAGCAATTCAGGGCAGCTGGCCAATAAGCGTCCCGCCGTGTGTTGGAAGTACAATGACAACACATGCAAATTTGAGAGTTCATGCCGCTTCAAGCATGAATGCGGAAATTGCGGAGGTGGGCATCCCGGGTCCCGTTGCTACAAGCAGAGTAGGAACAGGGGTGGGGAGTCTTCCGGTAAGAGGGAGGACCCCAGTGATTCTCAAAAAGATGGAACGGTACCTAAATAGGTACCCGGATACTGACACAGCTGATTTCTTACGCCAAGGTTTTACGGAGCATTTCCGTATTCCCAGTACGGGAGCTTTTCGCTCCTCTCCACCTTTCCGAAATCTGAAATCAGTGGTGGGCTTTCCCGAAGTAGTTGCAGCTAAGCTACAAAAGGAGGTCAGGCTGGGCCGGATGGCCGGGCCTTTCGCTTCCCCTCCTATGGGATAACTTGATTGTTTCCCCGCTAGGGATCGTCCCCAAAAAAGAGCCTGGCGCCTTTCACCTTATTCACCATTTGTCACATCCCAGGGGTGGATCGTTAATGATGGAATTGACCCAGGGGATGTGACGGTAGCCTACACATCATTCGATGTGGCGGTGCGGTGGGTCAGACGTTTGGGGCACGGTACCTTGCTAGCCAAAACTGACGTAGAATCGGCTTTTCGATTGCTCCCGGTTCACAGGGAAAGTTTCCACCTTTTGGGTTGCTTTTGGGAAGGCCACTATTACATCGTTTGTTGCTTGCCAATGGGTTGCTCTATCTCCTGCTCGTATTTTGAAAAATGTAGCTCCTTTGTGGAGTGGGTGGTGAAGGAGGAGTCCGGGGTACTCGTGTGCTTACCTTTTAGCGACCATGCGTCAGATTTGTGCAAGCTTTGGGATCCCCTTAGCTGAGGACAAAACAGAAGGGCCCCAGACTGTGATAACATTTTTGGGTATCACAATAGATTCAATGGCAATGGAGTGCCGTTTACCAGAGGATAAGATTGTTGATTTACAGAAGGTCATAGGTGAGGCGTTGTCCCAAAAAAGGTCACTTTGCGCATGCTCCAGTCATTACTTGGAAAACAAAATTTTGCGTGCAGGATTATCCCCATGGGGCGAATCCTCTGTAGAAAGTTGGCGATGGCGACCGCTGGAATCTCCTCGCCACACCATCGGGTGCGTTTGAACAGGGAGCACAAGGAGGATTTGAGAGTGTGGCAAGTTTTCCTCTCTGAATTCAATGGGCGTTCGGTGTGGTTGGAGGAGAGCGTTCAGTACATTGATCTGGAGCTTTTCACTGATGCATCGGGCGCCCATGGCTATGGGGATTTTTTCGCAGGCAAGTGGTGCGCAGCTGAATGGCCGGAGAAATGGAGACGGGCCGGTTTCACAAAAAAATTGTTGCTTCTAGAGTTGTTCCCCATAGTGGTGTCAGTGGAAATTTGGGGTGCCCATTTATCCAACAAAAGAATCAAATTCAATTGTGATAATTTGAGGGTCGTAACGGCCATTAACAAAGTCTCCGCATCTTCCCCACCGGTCATTCGGCTGTTGCGACGCTTGGTCTTGACCTGCCTGCGACTTAACATGTTTTTATATGTGGCGCATCTGCCTGGAACCGAGAATGACGTAGCGGATGCGCTTTCTCGATTTCAGTGGCAAAGATTCAGAGGCCTCATCCCTGGAGCAGCACAATGAGGAATTCCTTGCCCCCAGGATTTGTGGGAAGTTCCGTTCGGGAGATAGAAGAATGGATGGCTCATTCTTTGGCTGAAGGAACTTGGTCTTCATATTCGTCCGTCTGGGACCAATGGGATAAGCTGTCTGCCGAAATGGGAAGCTCATCATCAGGGTCGGATAGGTTGTGTCAGTTTTTTCATTTTCTTGTGTTAAATGGCGCAGTGGGGGTGTCACCCTCGGCTATGTCCAAGAAGGTGTCGGCTTTGGCTTTTTTATTCAAATTACGAGGCGAGGTCGTCATTACTAAGGATTTTCGGGTTAAATTGGCGTTAAGAGGTTTCAAATCAAGTAAAGAGGGATGGGCGTCGCCCAATTAGGTTTGAGCTCTTTCCTCCCTCGTGACATGCTACCGGAAATTTGCAGCTCGGATTTTGAAGCCTTGTTGTTTACGGCGGCTTTCGTTCTAGCCTTCTTCGGAGCGTTTCAGATAAGTGAGCTAGTGAGCCCCAATAAGGTGACAGCATTGGGTATCAGGGAGGGGGAGGTCGTGTTGTCGGGAGAATCAGCAGAGATTTTTCTGCGCCGATCAAAAACGGACTAGGCCGGTAATAGTCGGGTCAATGCGCTGCAGCGCATACTGGGTTCCCCATTGTGTCCGGTGGGGGTTTGGGGCAGGTTTTCCCAGGCGCGCCCCAATGGCTGCGTATCTTTTCTTTGCCATCTGAACGGGGCCCCGTTGACCAAATACCAATTCGTGGCAGTTCTTCGGAAAGGCCTCAGGCAAGTGGGGGCCCCTCCTTTGGAGTACGCTTCCCATTCCTTCCGAATTGGGGCCGCTACAGAGGCAGCGCGTTGGGGCCTGGATGACAAAATCATAAAGAGGATTGGGCAGTGGGAATCTGCGAGATTTCTTTCATTTGTACGACCACACCTGGTTTGAATGTGGGTCAATCTTTTTATTGTTTTATTGTTTGGTGGTGGTTTGGGTGTGTGTGTCTTTTTTATTTCTTTGCTTTGTTTTACAGATGAATCTCCGCATCTGGTGTGGATCTTCGGGCACTCATACGAGGCTCGGGGTGCCAGGAGGGCACGGGTCAGAGCTGAAGGTCGACAGCTGGGATTTCCTCGGTCCCAGGCTAACATAAGAGGGATTGGTGTGCCGGGAATGATGTGGTCTGGAATGCTGCTTGAGTTCCGTCGGTTCGTGGGTTGGGATCGGGCCCCAGATATCTTAGTCCTGCATGCGGGGGGAAATGATTTGGCCGCTCGGACCACGAGGCAAATCATAAAAGACATTAAAACCGACTTTATGGCGATCCGATCTGATTTCCCGGGCACGGTTCTAGTGTGGTCAGAGGTCATTGCTAGGAAAAGCTGGAGGTTGGCTAGATCAGTAGACTGGGTTAATAGGGCCAGGAAAAAATTGAACAGGGAAGTGTCCCGTTTTGTGACTAGGAATGGGGGGGGGGTGGCAGTGTGCCATATAGATCTGGAGACTGACACACTGACACAGAGTCTTTTTTGGGCAGAGATGGTGTTCACCTCACGGACATAGGGATGGATCTATGGTCTTTAGCGTTGGGGGATGGCATACAGAGGGCACTTTATTTGTGGGCCTCACAGGCGTAAGGTTTCATGCCCGTGTGGTTTGGCAGGGTGTAGGGCTCCGGAAATTGGGCACAATTAATGATGGTGGGGGAAAGTAAAATTTCCCACTTCGGGTTTGAAGGATTGCGAAGGGTGTCTACTAAGAGAAATTTAAGGATTGTGCATGCAGCTGTCCCTGAGCCGGTGCATGCGGCGGGGGCCGGCAGATTGCAGGCTGCATTGCAAAGAAGGTTGCGGTTTCTGGTTTAAAATATCCCGGAGCTCTTCCCCTAGCAGGTTTACAGTTTCCTGTTATTCGTATTAAGTTTTGTTATATAATCTGATATTTTATACAGATTTATTTGTTTATCAAGAATTGATGGGCTGCTTTGGCCTTAATAAAATCCATTTGTTAAGAAGCAGTCCTGTCTTTATTTACAGTGTTAAGGTGTGGGGTTAATCTGGTGGGGTAGCAAGGCTAATCTATGCACATATCATGTTGTGGAGAAGTTTGAGCAGGAGATAATGGGGACATCATCATGCAAGGAGGAGGAGGAGGAGGAGTTGGAGGTGGAGCAGTTTGTTGTTGGCGCTGATGAGGAGGTGCGTGATGCAGGGGATTTTGGGCTACTGGATGTGGTTGAGGCGGGCTCAGAGGACATGTTTGGGGATGATGATGACATGCTGGTTCCTCCCTATGTGCAACCACCAGTACCACCAGCACACTTGCTTGAAGGCAGCTCGTCATCGGAGGAGGAGGTGTCTCTGGCGCAGAGGCATGGCAGCAGCAAGGCGGCAAACACAGGGCGTGCAAGGCAGAAGCCACAGCCTGCTGCTTCAGCCGCTACCACCACCCGCAGCAAACCTCCGACCAAACCAAAAAAGGCACAAGCCTCCAAGGGCACCAAAAAACCCCAGGCCTCAAGCTCAAAGGGCGGGTTGAAGTCCCCAGTCTGGCGGTTCTTCACTAAGTGCACAGAGGACCCGACCCGTGCAATTTGCAACAGTTGCAAGGTCAGTCTCAGCAAAGGTCGCAATCTCCTCAAGCTGAGTACCTCATGCCTGTCGACCCACTTAGAGACCAGGCATTTTGAGGATTTTTGTGAGTATGAGAAGCTGATGCAAAGTGGCACAGGCAGTGGTCAGAGCCAGAGAGCCACTGCACAGATTTCAGCAGCAGCAGCAGCAGCAGCATCCCACCAAGCAGCAGCAGCAGGAGCACAGCAGCAGCAACTCACTCCTCCCACCCGGGCAGCCAGTCCTCAGTGGCCTCATCAGCTCCCTCCACAGTGGCCTCCTCATCCTCCTGCGCAGGCAAACGCCGCCAGACCCTGCTCAGCGAGTCCTTTCCCGGTGTGACCAAGGTGTTGCCTCCCGCTCACAGGCGCATCCGGGTGCTGAATGGGTTGCTTGCCCGGGCAATGTGTTCCCAGCTCCTGCCATATTCCTTCGTGCAGGAGGGGAGTGACATGAGAGCGCTGCTGCATTTTGGGATCCCGGAGTGGCAAGTCCCCAGCCGCCACTACTTCTCCCGCACGGCGATCCCAGCACTGCACCGGTTTGCCATGGCGAACGTGGGCTGCACACTCGATCACGCTGTGAGTGCGTGGATCCACATAACCATGGATTCATGGAGCAGCCGTTTTGGGACAGGACGCTATCTGTCCTTTACGGCACACTGGGTCAGCCTGGTGGAAAGCCCGAGCGAGGAAGCAGCAGGTCCACCCTCGGGCATATCAGCAGCAGCAGCAGCACCAGTCGCCCACTATGTGGTGCCACCACGCGGGGTCAGGGGAGAAGCAGCAGCTCCCGCCGCCAAGCGACAACGCAACAGCAGTGTGAAGGCCTGCCACTGCCTGGGGAAGAACAGTCTGACAGCAGCCAACGTGCTCCGCTACCTGAGGGAGCAGGAGAAGACGTGGCTGACCCCCAGAGGCCTCCGAGTCGGATTGGTGGTGTCCAACAATGCCGCCAACCTTCTGGCTGCCATCAGCAGGGGACACTTATCCCACATCCCCTGCTTGGCCCACGTCCTGAACCTGGTGGTGCAGAAATTCCTGCACACCTACCAGGGGATGGAGGAGCTGTTGGAAGCGGGGTGGAAAATTGTGCGCACTTTCTGCCGCTCAGCTGCTGCTGCATCAAAGCTGGCAGAGATCCAGCAGCACGAGGGCCTGCCACCACACCACCTTGTCATCAATGTGCCGACTCGCTGGAACTCCACCCTGGCGATGTTGGAGCAGCTGGTTGAGCAGAGGAGGACTGTCAACCGGTACATTGTGGATGCCACTCTCGAAGGCAACACCAAACTCCAGCTCCTCACCAACGCACAGTGGGGGCAGATGCAGCAGGTCTGCTTGGTGTTGGCTCCCTTCCTGCAGGGAACCAACCTGGTGAGCCAGGAGCGGGCATCCCTCTGCCAGTGGGTGCCCTTTGTTTGTCTGCTGGACAGGGCACTTGGTGATTTGGTGGATTTGGGGGAGGAGGGCCGGAACCAGCTGGAACAGCAGCCGCCTGCGCAGTCCACTGCTGGGCAGGAATTTGAATCCCTGGAGGAGGATGAGGAGGAGTTGGAGGTGCTGGACGTCGCTGCTAAAGGGGGGAACAGCGGAGCGCAGCAGCAGTGCGAGGGTGGAGAGAGGAGGAAGAGGCTCAGGAGCCAGAGGAGGACGCAGACCCTGATGTCTCTGTGTCACGGACCACCCTGTTCCCCATGGCAGCGCACATGCTGCGTTGCCTGCGCACAGACCCCAGGGTGAAGCAGATGCAAGTGAGGGAGGACGCCTGCATCAGCATGATCCTGGATCCACGGCTGAGGGGGAAGTGGGCTCAGTTTCTGCCTGCTAGAGGACGTGAGCAGCACACAAGCGAGTTGTAGCAGCTCCTTGTTCGGCGACTGGAGGAAGCCTTCCCTCAGGCTTCCACCCCCTCTGTCCCTGTCCAGCCAGCACAGCAGCCGGTGCCTGCGGCCAGCAGCAGCAGCATCAGGTGCCCAGGAGAACTGCTGTCATTGACGCAGGCGCTCTACATGACGGTAGAGCAGCCGAGAGAGGAGGTGCATGCAGCAGCCATCTCCTCTGAAAGCCACAGCCAGCGCATGACCCAGATGGTGGCTGAGTACATGGGGTCCTTCAGTGGGCTTGACACCGGCAGCGTGGACCCCATGGAGTACTGGGTGGAGCGGTTGCACATCTGGAGTGAGCTGGTGCAGTACGCCCTGGAAGTCCTGTCTTGCCCCCCTTCCAGCTTGCTGTCCGAGAGGTGCTTCAGTGCGGCCGGTGGCGTGGTCACCGAGAAGCGCTCTCGTCTGTCCACAGAGGGAGTGGACAGACTGACATTTTTGAAGATCAACCAGGCCTGGATTGAAGGCACGTTCCTGGCACCTACTGTCAGCGAGAGGAGGACATGAGGTGCCTGGGAATCATTCTTTGACAACATAAACCTTCATTCCCGGGGTCCTGATAATTTGGCCTGGTGTTTCTTCACTTGTTGAGGTAGTAACGCTAGCTACCATGGCCCGTGACATGCCTGCTGCTGCCACACGTCACTCCTCTTCCTGCTGCTGTTGCTGATGTATTTATATATTTATGAATTTACTGATTTATGAATTTATTTATTTGTGTATTTATTTATTTATTGTATTTATACAGCGCCAACATATTACGAAGCACTGATTTTCATCCTCCTGCTGTTCACCACACAATGCATGCCTGCTGCTGCCACATGTCCCTCCTCTTCCTGCTGCTGTAGTTATCCTGCTGTCTGTGTTCCCACCGCCAGGGTCCACAGAATACATTGCCTGCTGCCATTCGCCACTCCTCCTCCTGCTGAGTTTATCCTCCTGCCTGTCTGTGTTCCCACCGCCAGGGTCCACAGAATTATGCGCTGCTGCCATGTGCCATTAGCTATTACGCCACTACAATAGCTATGCTGTTGTAAAAAAAAAAAAATTCTGAGGTGTCTGGGTTGAAAACTGTGTTGTCCCAGTTATGCATTGGGCACAATGTGGGCTGCATGACTGCTGTCCGGAACCTCCTCCTGCTCTTTGGTGTTTATTTTCAGCCATAGTACCAACGCTAGGTACCATTGGCCTGTGACATTGCCTGCTGCCATACGTCACTACTCCTCCTGCTGCTGCTGCTATAGTTATCCTCCTGCCTGTCTGTGTTCCCACCGCCAGGGTCCACACATTGCCTGCTGCCATTTGCCACTCCTCCTCCTGCTGAGTTTATCCTCCTGCCTGTCTGTGTTCCCACCGCCAGGGTCCACAGAATTATGCGCTGCTGCCATGTGCCATTAGCTATTACGCCACTACAATAGCTATGCTGTTGTAAAAAAAAAAAAATTCTGAGGTGTCTGGGTTGAAAACTGTGTTGTCCCAGTTATGCATTGGGCACAATGTGGGCTGCACGACTGCTGTCCGGAACCTCCTCCTGCTCTTTGGTGTTTATTTTCAGCCATGGTACCAACGCTAGGTACCATTGGCCTGTGACATTGCCTGCTGCCATACGTCACTACTCCTCCTGCTGCTGCTGCTATAGTTATCCTCCTGCCTGTCTGTGTTCCCACCGCCAGGGTCCACACATTGCCTGCTGCCATTTGCCACTCCTCCTCCTGCTGAGTTTATCCTCCTGCCTGTCTGTGTTCCCACCGCCAGGGTCCACAGAATTATGCGCTGCTGCCATGTGCCATTAGCTATTACGCCACTACAATAGCTATGCTGTTGTAAAAAAAAAAAATTCTGAGGTGTCTGGGTTGAAAACTGTGTTGTCCCAGTTATGCATTGGGCACAATGTGGGCTGCACGACTGCTGTCCGGAACCTCCTCCTGCTCTTTGGTGTTTATTTTCAGCCATGGTACCAACGCTAGGTACCATTGGCCTGTGACATTGCCTGCTGCCATACGTCACTACTCCTCCTGCTGCTGCTGCTATAGTTATCCTCCTGCCTGTCTGTGTTCCCACCGCCAGGGTCCACACATTGCCTGCTGCCATTTGCCACTCCTCCTCCTGCTGAGTTTATCCTCCTGCCTGTCTGTGTTCCCACCGCCAGGGTCCACAGAATTATGCGCTGCTGCCATGCACCACTAGCTATTACGCCACTACAATAGCTATGCTGGTGTTGAAGATAACATTTTATCAACAGTAGAATTTTATAAGGGAAAAAACAAAGAATGTTTGTGGTGGACGGTGAAGAAGAAGAAGAATAACCATGTGAAGAAGAAGAAGAATGAGGTGAAGAAGTAGTAGAAGAGGAAGAAGAACCAGGTGAAGAAGAAGAAAAAGAAGAACCAGGTGAAGAAGAAGAAGAAGAAGAAGAAGAACCAGGTGAAGGAGAAAAGAACCAGGTGAAGAAGAAAAGAACCAGGTGAAGAAGAAGAGAAGAACCAGGTGAAGAAGAAGAAGAGAAGAACCAGGTGAAGATGAAGAAGAGAAGAACCAGATGAAGATGAAGAAGAAAAAACAATTGAAGATGAACCAGGTGAAGAAGAAGAAGAACTTAAAGAACCAGATGCCAGTAAAGAAGAAGATGATGAAGATGATAATATTGAATGATTGATGATGAGAAACAAAAAGAGGGTAAAACAGAAAAAGAAGATGGTGAAGAAAAAGATGGAGAGAAAAAAAAAGAAGACGGTGGCGATGAATAAACAAGAAATGCTGAAAAAAAAGTTTTCCATCACATTTTTCTTTTTTTTTTTTTTTTTATATTAGACCTATTTGCATGTGATTTCCCTTTAAAAAAAAAAACATTTGAATTCACGAACACAAATTTTTCCCGAATTTTTTACCGCAACCCGAACCGAATTCGGCGATCGCATCCGAATCCGAATTTTCCGCGGGCCCGAATTCGAATGTACCCGATTCGAATTTTGGTACATTCGAGCAACTGATGAGCACATCAGTGAGACACTTTAAAAACATTACAGGATTAGAAAAACAGGGGGAGATATGCAGCAGTACTTAGGAACACCTGACAAGCTATTCCGATATCAGTTTTAAAAACATGTTTATTGATACTACTTGTCCTTTAACCAGTTCGGCCTATCTGGACGAGCTTCCTCGTCCAGATAGGCACTGGTGCTGCCGCCGGCTCGTGCGCGCGATCGGGCGCGCCCCCGCGCACGCTCCCGCCGCCCGCCGCTAGCCCCCCGATCAGTGAATGGGAATATAATTCCCATTCACCGATCTAACTTCCCCGCAGAAATACCAACGCTTTCTCTCCAGAGAGCGCGGCATTTCTGCCCCCAGGAAACAACTCCTCAGCATTTTAGTTCCTAGATGCGAGCTGGTTCGCATCTAGGACTTTTTTCACTGTGGCCATCTTGTGGCCAAATAGTAAACTGCACCCACATACATTTTTGATAAAAAAAAAACATTATTTTACATTTAAAATTAGCAGTTTCCCTCCCACACCAAAAATTACCCACATACACTTTTTTTATTAAAAAAAAAAAAAAAAACAATTAAAAAAAAAAACAAAAACAACATAAATAGTTACCCAAGGGTCTGAACTTTTTAAATATGCATGTCAAGAGAATATGTTATTATATTATTTAAAATTATAAGCTTATAAATAGTGATGGACGCAAATTGAAAAAATGCACCTTTATTTCTAAATGAAATATCGGCACCATAAATTGTGATAGGGACATCATTTAAATGGTGTAATAACCGGGACAGATGGGCAAATAAAATACATGCGTTTTAATTACGGTAGCGTATATTAATTTCAAACTATAATGGCCAAAAACTGAGAAATAATGAATTTCTTCCGTTTTTTTCTTATTCTTCCTGTTAAAATGCATTTACAGTAAAGTGGCTCTTAGCAAAATGTATCACCCACAGAAAGCCTAATTGGTGGCGGAAAAAACAAGCTATAGATCAATTCATTGTGATAAGTAGCAATAAAGTTATAGGCGAATGAATGGGAGGTGAACGTTGCTCGGATGCATGAGATTTTCGGACCGCGGCGCTGAACCGGTTAAGATGTTGTAGCCATTTACCATAAAACAAGTTAACTTCAATGGTGCCCCAAAATGTATTAATGTTTATCTGGTTGTATTTTATTAACACAGATGGAAATGTTGCCCTCAATGGTGTAGCATCACAGTCCTCTACCCTCGATGATGACGATGATGGGAGCGGTGCCCAAAACGCCATTGATGGGAACTTGGACAATTATTACTATGCCGACTCCTGTACTCATACTAATGATGATGTCTCCCCCTGGTGGAGGGTGGACTTACTGCAGCCCCATAAAATCTCCAAAATCGTCATCATCAACAGAGCTGACTGCTGCTGGGATCGGCTGACTGGCGCCAGTATCCTTATTGGAAATTCTTTGGAAAACAATGGAAATAATAATCCTAGGTAACTATTACTTGTTATGTAGCTTTTACTATTATGGTTAGGGAGTCATTAGTTAGTATATTGGCCTGGCTCCCCGGGGCTGTTTCAGTGGTAAGAAGACCACTTGCTGCCTGTCAGTACTTCTTATTCAGCCCAATTAAAGAATTATACACTGGTGGAGGGAAATAGAGATAGAAACATCTGGAGAACTGTCCCTAAACATTGGGATATACTTTAGTAAATCAGGCCCCAACTCCACTGGCTGCGTGCTGGTGGCAGCTGTGTGACACCAAACTACTATGATCTAAAAGTCAGTATGACCGCTCCTAAAGAGGCCACTTGGGCCACGCTATCTACACTTACTACACATGGGGTTATTGACTTGCCTTTATTCTTTTCCCACAGCTGTGCAGAGATCTCCTCCATACAGGACAGTGGCGCTCTGACCTTCCATTGTAACGATATGGTTGGCAGATATGTGAACATCGTCATTAGAGGGAAGCAGCAATACCTCACACTGTGTGAAGTGCAGGTGATTGGGGTGCTCTATGGTAAGTGGAGTACTTCTATAGGAAATGATGGAGCCATGCTTGCTGGACGTCACTACAGAAAAACACACAATATATAAAATACATAATGTCACTAATTTCATGCTTTATACACAATAAAAAAACATCTTCCTCCTTACTGAAATTACAGATAATATATATATATATATATATATATATATATATATATATATATATATACATATATATATATATATACTGTATTAGGGATGGGACGACAAATCCTCGAATCTCTCAAATATTTGGAGCCCGGAGCGGCAGACCTCCTGCAGTCTTCCTTATTCCCTCTAGTGACCGGCTCTTACTACGCGTCATCAGTAAAAGCCGCTCCAGCGGCCACTAGGCGGACAAGGAAGTGAAGGAGGCTGCTTCTCATTATTTATGCAGGGGGGGACGAGCGGAGGAGGCTGCTGGGGGAGGGAGGAGGATATGTGCTACCTATACCTAAGCCCCCTTACCCAGCTACCCATACTGCAGCCCCTCATAGCATGCTTCCTATACTGAAGCACCCCATAGCCTGCTACCTAAAATGAAGCCCCCCATAGCCTGCTACCTATACTGAAGCCCCCCATAGCCAGCTACCTATACTGAAGCACCCCATAGCCTGCTACCTAAACTGAAGCCCCCCCATAGCCTGCTACCTATACTGAAGCCCCCCATAGCCTGCTACCTATACTGAAGCCCCCCATAGCCTGCTACAGTGGCTTGCAAAAGTATTCGGCCCCCTTGAAGTTTTCCACATTTTGTCACATTACTGCCACAAACATGAATCAATTTTATTGGAATTCCACCTGAAAGACCAATACAAAGTGGTGTACGCGTGAGAAGTGGAATGAAAATCATACATTATTCCAAACATTTTTTACAAATCAATAACTGCAAAGTGGGGTGTGCGTAATTATTCAGCCCCCTGAGGCAATACTTTGTAGAACCACGTTTTGCTGCAATTACAGCTGCCAGTCTTTTAGGGTATGTCTCTACCAGCTTTGCACATCTAGAGACTGAAATCCTTGCCCATTCTTCTTTGCAAAACAGCTCCAGCTCAGTCAGATTAGATGGACAGCATTTGTGAACAGCAGTTTTCAGATCTTGCCACAGATTCTCGATTGGATTTAGATCTGGACTTTGACTGGGCCATTCTAACACATGGATATGTTTTGTTTTAAACCATTCCATTGTTGCCCTGGCTTTATGTTTAGGGTCGTTGTCCTGCTGAAAGGTGAACCTCCACCCCAGTCTCAAGTCTTTTGCATACTCCAAGAGGTTTTCTTCCAAGATTGCCCTGTATTTGGCTCCATCCATCTTCCATCAACTTTGACCAGCTCCCCTGTCCCTGCTGAAGAGAAGCAACCCCAGAGCATGATGCTGCCACCACGATATTTAACAGTGGGGATGGTGTGTTCTGAGTGATGTGCAGTGTTAGTTTTCTGCCACACATAGTGTTTTGCATTTTGGCCAAAAAGATCCATTTTGGTCTCATCCGACCAGAGCACCTTCTTCCACATTTTTGCTGTGTCCCCCACATGGCTTGTGGCAAACTGCAAACGGGACTTCTTATGCTTTTCTGTTAACAATGGCTTTCTTCTTGTCACTTTTCCATAAGAGCCAACTTTGTGCAGTGCACGACTAATAGTTGTCCTATGGACAGATTCCCCCACCTGGCTTTATGTTTAAACAGCAGCCATTCTTACACTGTTAATGGTAGGGTTCTCAAACTTTGCACAGTTGGTTACTGTGTGACTGGGGATAATATTCAGAAAAGTGGGTGGAGCCTACAAAAGGCAATCAAAAATTACCTATTGATTTTTCAGGGGAATATTGCATTGCTGCCATTCTTGCACTGTTAATGGCACAAGCCTCAAACCTGGTACAGTTGATCATTGGGTGACTGGGGTTTAAATTTATAAAAGGCGGTGGAGCCACAAACAGCCAATATGAGTTGTTTCATTTTAATGCAGGTTATTGATGCCAAAGACAGCAAAGCTCACAAACTTGGTCATTGAGTAATTGATTAATTGTGTGTTAGGGTTAGGAAAAGTGGGCACAGCCAGCACCTGCAAAATACATAATCGGGCAATGCCGGGTCATCAGTAGGCGGAGACAAATGCAAATTTCACTGAGAAAATGTAAACTGCAGCAATTCTTACACTTTTAATGGTAGGGTTCTGAAACTTTGCACAGTTGGTCACTTGGTGACTGGCATTAATATTCAGAGAAGTGAGTGGAGCCTACAAAAGCCAATCAAAATTCACCTATTGATTTTCAAGAGGGAATATGTAATTGCTACCATTCTTGCACTGTTAATGGCACAAGCCTTAAACCTGGTACAGTTGGTCATTGGGTGACTGGGGTTAAATTCAGACAAAGGGGTGGAGCCACAAACAGCCAATCAGATTTGTTTAATCTCAATGCAAATTATTGATGCCAAAAACAGCAAAGCTCACAAACTTGGTTATTGAGTAATTGTGTGTTAGGGTTAGAAATAGTAGGCGGAGCCAACACCAGCCACATACATACCTGAGCAATGTTAGGAAATAAGTGGGTGGAGAAAAATACAAATTTCATTGCGCAAATGTAAACTGCAGCCATTCTTACACTGTTAATGGTAGGGTTCTCAAACTTTGCACAGTTGGTCACTGGGTGACTGGGATTAATATTCAGAAAAGTGGGTGGAGCCTATAAAAGCCAATCAAAATCCACCTATTGATTTTTAAGGGGAATATTTAATTGCTGCCATTCTTGCACTGTTAATCACCTGTACCTGGTACAGTTGGCCATTGGGTGATTGGGGTTCAAATTCAGAAAAGGAGTGGAGCCACATCCAATCAGATTAATTTTATTTTATTGCAAATTATTGATGCCAAAGACCGCAAAGTTCACATACTTGGTCATTAAGTAATTGTGGGTTAGGAAAAGTGGGCAGAGCCAACACTAGCCAAATACATAACCGGGCAACGCCGAGCGTCCAGCTAGTTTATAATATTAGTAGAATTAGGAGCCCAACAATAGTGCTGTCATTTGAATTCCTTTATTTGGAAACCCAGATAATGGCGTCCAAAGCAGTTCAGTTCAGTACTATTACTTGCAGAGGGAGTCACAGAGCTGCGTTCCACATCGCGCATCATGTGACTCCGATGCTTCCTCCTTCCAGCTTGAGTCACATGAAGGGCGATGGGGAGCGCAACTCCATGTATCACCCTCCGCAAGTAATGGTGCTGGAGTGATTTGCACGGCATTATCCGGGTTTCCAAATAAGGATGCCTGGATTCAAACAACAACACTACTCAATAAGTGCTGCTGAGACCCACGTTATTAAAGAAAACCTGTAATTAAAAAAAAAACACCCCTGGGGGAGCAGCAATGAATTCCTGGACTACTGGGTGAGCAGGCTTGACCTGTGGCCAGAGCTGTCACAATTTGCCATCCAACGTTTGGTTTGCCCTGCCTCAAGCGTCCTGCCAGAAAGGACCTTCAGCGCAGCTGGAGGCATTGTCAGTGAGAAGAGAAGTCGCCTACGCCTAGGTCAAAAAAATGTTCAGTACCTGACCTTTATCAAAATGAATGAGGCATGGATCCCGGAGGACTACTGCCGGCCCAAAGACTAATTCAGTTCCCACACACAGCATCTCTGCCTGCACACCATGTGACTGCCTGCCCCAAGACTAAGTCAGTCCCCACACAGTATCTCTGCCTGCTGGACGCTGTTGCCTGCCCCAAGACTAAGTCAGTCCCCAAACAGCATCTCTGCATGCAGGCCTCTTAACTGCCTTCTCCGCCACCACCAACAGGGTCCAGAACGCCAGGTGGATTCCTGAATTTTCAAGGCTGCTGCTAGCAGCGGCCGCTAACAAAGACAATAATGTTTCTGGTGTGTGTACATGCCTGCCTAATTTTTCTGGCTGCACTGTGGTTGCAACAACAAAACAAAAGGCATGTACATGTGTCAATTCCCCTTTGTGATCGTTACCTTACCGCGGTGAAGGGGCTTGCGTGTCACAATGAAGCAATGACCTATACGAGTGGGTTGGGGGCACACCCAAGATAATAAGGTCATTGCTTCATTGTGGACAGACCAAATTCGATCAGCTGGACAATCACTGTTGTTCTGTCATTGAGCTACCTCAGCCCAACCATATGGGCTCTCGCCATGGTGCGCACCAGTCCAGCATGACCATCACTGCACAAACAGCTGTTTGCGGTGCGTTACACAGTGAGTTTGGTCTGTCAGTGTGAAGCAGTACACTACTTACACTACCTGCTGATCCATCTCTACACAGGTAAGATGTTTTTTCAAGCACTTTATGCCTCCAATTTTGGAATGCAATGCGATTTCTGCCTTTTAGGGATTATAACCCTGCTCTGCATCAAATCTGTAATTTTCCCCAGGACTTTTGGCATGTATCCCACTCCGCCATGCCCCCCTCCAGGTGTTAGACCCATTGAAACATCTTTTCCATCACTTTTGTGGCCACAAACAGTGTTTGTAGTTTTTCAAGTTCGCCTGCCCATTGAAGTCTGTTGCGGTTTGCAGAGTTCGCCGGTTCGCAAACTTTTGCGGAAGTTCGCGTTCGCGATTCACAAACCCAAAATCGGAGGTTCGAGCCATTTCTAGCCGCTACTGCGCCTGTGCTAGATACCAGGAAGGTACTGTAAATAAATCATCCCTTGTCGGACTGGTCAGGGTGGATTGCGGGACGCTTTGGGGGAGCCAGTGCTGGATTGCCTGTAGCTACAGGGATGGGGAAGTCTCATTGGGACCCTGAGGCTTCCCCCTCCTGAGGTGAGTACCCCCCAGGGGACCTTTTTTTTATTACAGGTTTTTTTAAAGGATAACTATCAATAAGCAAGTGTTGTACAATGTACAAATTACAGTATGTCTAAGTATTATTATTTAATAGCTGTGTAAGCACTTTTCATGTTGAAAATCGGAGCCAACAGCTGTACTTTGGTTTCTGTAGCTTTTACCTGCATCCATTAGCAGAGATGATTTCTTTTATTTTTTTATTTGACATGTAACATTTCAGCCACGGCTGGTCTCTGTGTTACTCAGAAAAATACAAACTAATTTTCTTTGACAGAACGTGAATGAAAGTCCTGCCTTGGTGTCAGGTTTCACATACAAAAGTACAGAATGTTTATTTATCTCCATGTAGCAAATAAGATATTTCTTTCTACTTAAGCCAGTGGTTCCCAGCCTTTTTGAAGTCATGACACATCACGCCAAACACTCAGATGTCCGACAGTGACACATCACCCACCCCAGCACCGACAATTTTCACTGCGTGTTGTAGCCGCGGTGTAGTCCCCCCCCTCAAAAGAAAAAAAACCCTTAAGGCTCAGTGTAAGTAGTTAGTTAGACAAGTATAGGAGGTGCCCCCAGTAAAGGAATTCAGGTGTAGGCACCCTTAATATAGGTATGTAGATACCCTCAGTATAGGTATGTGGGGGCCCTCAGTACAGGTGTGTAAATGCCCTCAGTACAGGTATGTAGATGCCCTCGGTATAGGTATGTAGGTGCCCTCAGTATAGGTATGTAGGTGTCATCAGTATAGGAATGTAGGGGCCCTCAGTATAGGTATGTAGGTGCCCTCGGTATAGGTATGTAGGTGTCATCAGTATAGGAATGTAGGGGCCCTCAGTATAGGTATGTAGGTGCCATCATAGGTGCCCTCAGTATAGGTATGTAGGTGCCATCATAGGTGCCCTCAGTATAGGTACGTAGGTGTCATCATAGGTGCCCTCTATATAGGCATGTAGGTGCCCTCAGTATAGGTATGTAGGTGCCCTCAGCATAGTTATGTATGTACCCTCGGCATAGGTATGTAGGTGCCCTTAGTTAAGGTATGTAGGTGCCCTCAGTATAGGTATGTAGGTGCCCTCAGTATAGGTATGTAGATGCCTTCATTATAGCTATGTAGTTGCTCTCAGTATAGGTATGTAGGTGCCCGCAGTATAGGTATGTAGGTGCCCTGAGTATAAGTATGTAGGTGCCCTCAAAATAGGTATGTAGTTGCCCGCGGTATAGGTATGTAGGTGCCTGCAGTATAGGTATGTAGGTGCCCTCAATATAGGTATGTAGTTGTCCGCAGTTTAGGTATGTAGGTGTCATCAGTATAGGTAGCCAATCATAGGGGTCCTCAGTTTAGGAAGTCAGGTGTAGGTAGCCAAGCAAATGTGCCCAGTGCCCCCAGAGTAGCATGAGCAGTCGGCGGCCGCGGCTCACTCACCCAGGTCCGTGGTTTCCAGCAATGACGTCTCTTCTGCGCCCGCTCTGTCTCCTTCTCTGCTTCTCTGCTCCATGTATAATTAGAGCAGGTCTACAACAAAATGGCCACCGGCGCCCACGCTTGTGGATTTTGGTGGCCATTTTTTTCGTAGCCCTACTCTAATTGCATGGAGCGGAGGCAGAGAGCATGGGAGAGAGATAGAGCGGAACGGCAACACATACTATGAATGTGTCATGGCACATGGCTTGGGAAACCCTGTCTTAGGCTGCACACCAGTTCTCCTCAGAAACTACAGCTATCACTAAAAAACTCACATGTTTTCTGGACAGCTTATTCAGGGAGAGAAAGGCAGCTAACCAGACCTGTCATATGCAAATGCTAGAAAGTACACACAGGGTTAACAGATATAGCTAGAGGATTCCCCCCTCCCCTCATGATTCACTGGTCCGACAACAATCCCTGGCACCCATCAGTGAGACACTTTAAAAATATTAAAGGACTAGCTGATTGCCCGGCATTGCCCGGGTATGTATTTGGCTGGTGTTGGCTCTGCATACTTTTTCTAACCCTAACACACAATTGCTCAATTACCAAGTTTGTGAGCTTTGCGGTCTTTGGTATCAATAATTTGCATTGCAATTAAAAAAATCTGATTGCCTGTTTGTGGCTCCACCCCCTTTTCTGAATTTGAACCCTAGTCACCCAATAACCAACTGTACCAGGTTTGAGCCCTGTGCCATTAACAGTGCAAGAATGGCAGCAATTAAATATTCCCCTTGAAAAGCAATAGGTGAAGTTTGATTCACTTTTGTAGGCTCCACCCACTTTTCTGAATATTAATCCCAGTCACCCAGTGACCAACTGTGCAAAGTTTAAGAACCCTGCCATTAACAGTGTAAGAATGGCTGCAGTTTACATTTTCCCAGTGAAATTTGTATTTGTTTCCTTCCACTGATGACCCGGCGTTGCCCGGGAATGCATTTGACTGGTGTTGGCTCCACCCACTTTCTAACCCTAACGCACAAACACTCAATGACCAAGTTTGTGAGCGGGGTCCTTGGCATCAATGATTTGTATATTCCAATGGAAATTAAACACATCAGATTGGCTGTTTGTGGCTCCGGCCCTCTCCAGCATTTGAACTCCAGTCACCCAATGACCAACTGTAGCAGGTTTGAGGCCTCTGCTATTAACAGTGTAAAAATGGCAGCAATTTAAATATTCCACTTGAAAATCAACAGGTGAATTTTGATTGGCTATTATAGGCTCCACCCACTTCTTTGAATATTAATCTGGGCAAAGTTTGGGAACCCTGCCATAAACAGTGTAAGAATGGCTGCAATTTACTTTTTCCCAGTGAAATGTGTTTTTGGCCCCGCCCACTGTTTGTAACCTGGATACACAGTCATTCAGTGACCAAGTTTGTGAGCTTTTGGGTCCTTGGCATCAATAATTTGTATTTTTCCATGAAATTAAACAAATCTGATTTACCGTCTGTGGCTCTGTCCCCTTTTCTGAATTTGAACCCCAGTGACCCAATAGCCCAACTGTATTAGGTTTGAGGCTTGTGCCATTAACAGTGCAAGAATGGCAGCAAATGTAATATTCTCCTTGAAAAGCGACATGTGATTTTTGATTGGCATTTTTAGGCTCCACCCACTTTTCTGAATATTAATACCAGTCACCCAGTAACCAACTGTGCAAAGTTTGAGAACCCTTCCATTAACAGTGAAGAAAGGCTGCAGTTTACAATTTCCCCGAAAAATCTGTTTTTAATTCCACCCACTTTTTGTAAACTTGACACACAGTCATCAATGATGAAGTTTGTGAGCTTTCGGGTACCTGGCATCAAAATTGTGTGACTGGAAGCAGTTTATCCAGCAAATAAATCTGTCTGTTTGTGGCTCCACCCCTTTATTGAATTTGAATTCCAGTCACATAATGACCCACTGTAGAAGGTTTGAGGCCTCCGCCATTAACAGTGCAAGAATGACTGCAGTTTCAATATTCCCCTTGAAAATCAATAGGTGAATTTTGATTGGCTCTTGTAGGCTCCACCTACTTTTTGGAATATTAATCCTAGTCACCCAGTGACCAACTGTGCAAAGTTTGAGAACCCTGCCATTAACAGTGTAAGAAAAGCTGCTGTTTACATTTTCCCATGAAAAAAGTTAGTTGTTTTTGGCTCCGCCCACTATTTGTAATCTTGACATACAGCCACTCAATGACCAATTTTATGAGCTTTGGGGTCCTTGGCATCAATAAGTTGCATTTTCCCATTGAAATTAAACAAATCTGATTGGCTGTTTTTGGCTCGCTTCCTTCAGAATTTAAACCCCAGTCTCCCAGTGACTGACTGTAGCAGATTTTAGGCCTCTGCCATTAAGAGTGTAAGAATGGCAGCAATGTAAATATTCCCCTTGAAAATCAAAAGGTGAATTTTGATTGGCTACTGTAGGCTACACCGACGTTCCTGAATATTAGTCCCAGTCATCCAGTGACCAACTGTGTCACCCACCCACCCAGTTTGAGAACCCTGCCAATAACAGAATGGCTGAAATCAATCTAACAAATCTGATTGGCTGTTTGTTGCTCCACCCCTTTAGTGAATTTGGACCCCAGTCACCCAATGACTGACTGTATCAGGTTTGAGGCCTCTGCCATGAACAGTGTAAGAATGGTAGCAATGTGAATATTCCCCTTGAAAATCAATAGGTACATTTTGATTGGCTGTTGTAGGCTCCACGTACATTTCTGAATATTCATCCCAGTCACCCAGTGGCCAATTGTGTCAAATTTGGGAACCCTGCCATGTTAAAAATTTAGTTGTTGGCACCGCCCACTTTTTCTAACCTTGACATACAGTCACTCAATTATCAAGTTTATCAGCTTTGGGGTCCTTGGTATCAATACTTTGTATATTCCCATTGAAAAATAAAAAATCTGTCTGTGGCTCCGCCCCCTTTCTGAATTTGACCGCCAGTCACCCAGTGACCAATTGTACCAGGTTTGAGGCATCTGCTATTAACAGTATAAGAGAATGGTAGCAGCTTAAATATTCCCTTTGAAAATCAAAAGGTGAATTTTTATTAGCTGTTGTAGGCTCCACCCACCTTCTAAAATTGTAATATCATTCACCCAGTGACCAACTGTGCAAAGTTTGAGAACCCTGCCATTAACGGTGTAAGAATGGCTGCAGTTTATATTTTCCCAGTAAATGTTGTTTTTGGCTCCGCCCACATTTTGTAACTTTGACACGCAGTCACTCAATGACCAAGTTTGTGAGCTTTCAGGTTCCTGGCATCAAAAATGTGTGAATGGAAGCAGTTTATACAGCAAGGAAATCTGATTGGCTGTTTGTGGCCCCGCCCCTTAGTGAATTTGAACCCCAGTCACCCAATGACCGACTGTAGCAAGTTTGAAGCCTCTGTCATTAAAAGTGTAAGAATGGCAGCAGTTTAAATATTCCCCTTGAAAATCAATAGGTGAATTTTGATTGGCTGTTGTAGGCTCCACCCACTTTCTTGAATCTTAATCGCATTCACCCAGTGACCAACTGTGGCAAGTTTGAGAACCCTGCGATTAATAGTGTAAGAATGGATGCAGTTTATATTTTCCCATTTAAAATGAATGGCTGAAATTTGATTGGCTGTTTTATGCACCGCCCACTTTTCCTGGATTTGTAACCTCAGTCACCAAGTGACCAACTGTGCCAAGTGTGGGGACTCTGGCTTGATTACTGTGAGAATGGCAGCCTTTTCCATGTTTTCCATTGACTTGAATGGGTGAAATCTGATTTGCTGTTTGTAGCTCCGCCCACATGTGCAGGGGGGCTGCGAGACCCCCAGAACCTATCATCCCAGGTAGTGAGGGATCTGCATACCAAGTTTAGTTCAAATCGGTCTAGCCGTTTTCGAGTGATCGCGGCACATACACCCATACATACATACATCCGATTTTATGTAAACAAGGAGATATTTGTTTATTTATTTATTTATTTATTGTATTTATAAAGCGCCAACATATTACGCAGCGCTGAACATTAATTTAGGTTACAGACAATATTTAGGGGTGACATATAGCAATATGACAATACAGGAATACAAGAAAACCAGATCACACAGCACAGTATGAGTACCAGGTAATGCTTAGTCAGTCACTGGATGGAGCATGGAGATTAGGCAAGTTAGGTTCACTCAGATGCCTAGCATGGGTGCACAGTAATGCAGGTGCAAGATCAGGTAGGACACAGAAGGAGGAGGACCCTGCCCAAAGGCTTACAATCTAGAGGGAGAGGTAAGGACACAAATGGTAGGGGACCAGAGTTCAGCTGTAGGTTTAGAGCACTTGTGAGGGGTAGTAGGCCAGAGTGAAAAGGTGAGTTTTGAGGGCTTTCTTGAAGATGTTGAAGGAGGGGGCTGCCCTAATGGGTGGAGGTAGGGAGTTCCATAGTGTTGGAGCAGCTCTTGAGAAGTCCTGGAGGCGTGCATATGCAGCAGTACTTAGGAACACCTGACAAGCTATTCCGATTACAGTTTTAAAAAACATGTTTATTGATACTAGTTGTCCTTTAAGTTGTTGTAGCCATTTACCATATAAAAAGTTAACATCAATGGTTCCCCAAAATGTATTCATGTGTATCTGGTTGTATTTTATTAACACAGGTGAAAATGTTGCCCTCAATGGTGAAGCATCACAGTCCTCAACCTACGATGGTGGCATTAGCACGGCCAATAAAGCCATTGATGGAAACTTGGACACTAATTACCATTCCGGCTCCTGTACCCACACCAATGATGATGTCTCCCCCTGGTGGAGGGTGGACTTACTGCAGCCCCATAAAATCTCCACAGTCGTCATCACTAACAGAGCTGACTGCTGCAGGGAACGGCTGAATGGTGCCAGTATCCTTATTGGAAAGTCTTTGGAAAATAATGGAAATAATAATCCAAGGTAACTATTAGAGTTGGGCCGAACCTCCGATTTTAGGTTCGCGAACCCTGTTCGCGAACTTCCGCAAAAGGTTCGGTTCGCGAAAAAGTTCGCGAACCGCAATAGACTTCAATGGGGAGGCGAACTTTCAAAGTTTTAAAACATTCTATCAGCTGGAAAAATGATAGAAAACATGTTTCAAAAGCTCTAATACCTGGAGCCACACCTAATTGAGTGAAATACACATCACTGCTGGAGGACCCACCCTCCCTCCTCCAAGCAAGGTCCTTTATACCATTTGCCTACCTACACTAATTAGTTATGGGACAGCTGCTACATACTCTGCTAGGGAGATTCCCTCCTCCCTCCTCCCTCCTACCGGAGGGAGGAGGGTCTCTTCTGCCAGGGAATTATACTATTTTAAAAACCAGTATACATCATACCATAGCTGGGAATACATACATGAGTATACATCATACCATAGCTGGGGATACATACATGAGTATACATCATACCATAGCTGGGAATCGAACCCAGATCTCACTGTGTGGTGGGCACGTCACCCTAAGCACTGTACCACTACAGAAGTAAGTGAAGCTTGCCTAAAATTTAACATTTATGCTCAATGCAATAGAACCATTAGGTTGCTTAAAGGAGAACTGTAGTGAGAGGTATATGGAGGCTGCCATATTGATTTCCTTTTAAGCTATACCAGTTGCCTGGCAGCCCTGCTGATCTATTTGGCTGCAGTAATAATAATCCAAACATTTGTATAGCGCTTTTCTCCTGTCAGACTCAAAGCGCTCAAGAGCTGCAGCCACAGGGACGCGCTCAAGAGGCCACCCTGCAGTGTTAGGGAGTCTTGCCTTGAACTCCTTACTGAATAGGTACTTGACCTAGCCAGGATTCAAAGTAGTAGTGGTACAGTGCTTAGGGTGACGTGTCCACCACACAGTGAGATCTGGGTTCGATTCCCGGCTATGGTATGATGTATACTGGTTTTTAAAATAGTATAATTCCCTGGCAGAAGAGACCCTCCTCCCTCCGGTAGGAGGGAGGAGGGAATAGGTAGAAGGGGAGGAGGGAGGCCAATTAAAATCTCCCTAGCAGAGTGTGTAGCAGCTGTCCCATAACTAATTAGTGTAGGCAGACAACTGAGTCAAATGGTATAAAAGGACCTAGCTTGAAGGCAGGGTGGGTGGGGTCTTTAGCACTGAAAGCAGTGTGTTTCACAATAACATGTCTGCTGACAGTAAAATGGAGGCGAAAAATTTTGCTCAATACAGCTTTATGGGGCGAATCGAACTTCCGCAAAAGTTCGCCTGATGCAGGCGAACGCGAACCCCTGAAGTTCGCCTGGAACCGTTCGCCGGCGAACCGTTCGGCCCATCTCTAGTAACTATTACTATTCATGTAGCTTTTACTATTATGGTTAGGGAGTCAGTAGTTAGTATATTGGCCTTGCTCCCCGGTGCTGTTTCAGTGTTACGAAGACCACTTGCTGCCTGTCAGTACTTCTTATTCAGCCCAATTAAAGAATTATACACTGGTGGAGGGAAATAGAGATAGAAACATCTGGAGAACTGTCCCTAAACATTGGGATAAACTTTAGTAAATCAGGCCCCAACTCCACTGGCTGCGTGCTGGTGGCAGCTGTGTGACACCAAACTACTATGATCTAAAAGTCAGTATGACCACTCCTAAAGAGGCCACTTGGGCCACGCTATCTACACTTACTACACATGGGGTTATTGACTTGCCTTTATTATTTTTTCACAGCTGTGCAGAGATCTCCTCCATACAGAACAGTGGCGCTCTGACCTTCCAGTGTAAACATATGGTTGGCAGATATGTGAACATCGTCATTAGAGGGAAGCAGCAATTCCTCTCCCTGTGTGAAGTGCAGGTGTTTGGGGTACCGTATGGTAAGTGGAGTACTTCTATAGGAAATGATGGAGCTATGGTTGCTAGATGTGACTACATAAAAACACACAATATATAAAATACAAAACGGAACTCATTAGATGCCTTATACACAATAACATACCATCTTCCTTCCCACTGAAATTACAGATTAAAAAAAAAATAAAAAAAAATATATATATATTATATATTATATATATATTATATATATATATATATATATATATATATATATATATATATATATATATATATACACATACATACATACATACATACATACATACATACATATTTATTTTATTTTAATTTTATTTTAATTTTTTTGCATAAAGAGGAGATGATTGCTTTGTCCTACAGGAAATTCACAAAGAATGTGACTGATTTATTCAAGTGATCAGAATTAGAGATGTCCCGAACCTCTGATTTTCGGTTCGCGAACTTCCGCAAAAGTTCGGTTCGCGCAAACTTTCCCAAACCGCAATAGACTTCAATGGGAGGCGAACTTGGAAAACTAGAAAAAAATATGCTGGCCACAAAAGTGATGGAAAAGATGTTTCAAGGGGCCTAACACCTGGAGGGGGGCATGGCGGAGTGGGATACATGCCAAAAGTCCCAGGGAAAAATCTGGATTTGACGCAAAGCAGCATTTTATGGGCAGAAATCACATTGAATACTAAATTGCAGGCCTAAAGTGCTTTAAAACATCTTGCATGTGTATACATCAATCAGGGAGTGTAATTAGTGTACTGTTTCACACTGACACACCAAACTCACTGTGTAACGCACCGCAAACAGCTGTTTGTGTAGTGATGGCCGTGCTGGACTACTGCGCGCACCATGACGAGAGTGCAGGTGATGATGGCTTTCCAGCCCATCTGGTCGCCGAGCTGAGGTAGTTGAATGACAGAGCAGTGACTGTCCAGCTGATCAAATTTGGTCTGATCACAATGAAGCAACGACCTTATTATCTTTGGTGTGCCAACCCCCGAGACACTCATATAGCCGGCGGTCATTGCTTCATTGTGATACGCAAGCCCCTTCACCGCGGCAAGGTAATGATCACAGATGGCACATGTAGATGCCATTTGTTTTTTGTTGCAGCTGCAGTGCAGCCAGAAAAATTAGGCAGGCATGTACACGCACCAGAAAAATCTGTATAGCTGCCGCTGCTAGCAGCGGCCTTAAAAATTTAGGAATCCACCTGGAGTCCTGGACCCTGTTGGTGGTGGCGGAGAAGGCAGTGAAGTGGCCTGAGGGCAGAGATGCTGTGTGGGGAGCGACTTAGTCTTGGGGCAGGCAGTCAGTCACATGGCCTGCAGGCAGAGATGCTGTGTGTGGGGACTGACTTAGTGTTGGGGCGGGCAGTAGCCATCTGGGATCCATGCCTCATTCATTTTGATAAAGGTGAGGTAATGAACACTTTTGTGACTAAGGCGACCAGAGGCGTAGCTAGGGCTTTTTCAGCGCCCGGGGACAAAGACTATTAATGCGCCCCCTAAGGGGAAGGCTGCACCGTGCCAAAAAGGGGTGTGGCCATATAATAAATGGGGGCGTGGTTATGGGTGGAGCCAAATGTACAGGAAGTTAGCAGGCTCACGCTCACCCACCCTCCCTCAGTATGTACCTTCCAGCATGTTCCAAGACAAATTCAGCAATCATGAGCCCCCCCCCCCCCCCCCCATCAAGACAAATTCAGCAATCATGAGGCCCCCAACATGACCAACTCAGCAATCATGAGGCCCCCAACAAGACAAATTCAGCAATCATGAGGCCCCCAACAAGACAAATTCAGCGATCTTGAGGCCCCCAACAAATCATGAGGCCCCCAACAAGACAAATTCAAAGATCTTGAGGCCCCCAACAAGACAAATTCAGCGATCTTGAGGCCCCCAACAAATCATGAGACCCCAACAAGACAAATTCAGTAACCATGAGGCCCCCAACAAGACAAATTCAGCAGTCATGAGGCACATAAATAGACAGCATTTCACATAAATAGGCAGAATGCCCCCTTAATATGGTAGACACCTCTCACATGGCAGCAGTTCCCCAAAATACACTCAATCCGACAGCAGTGGTTCCCCAAAAATAGGTAGCCCCAGGTTTATAGGTGTCCCCAGAATAGGTGGCCAGCAGTATAGATGTCCCCAGAACAGGTGGCCAGCGGTATAGATGTCCCCAGAACAGTTAGCCAGGGGTAGAGATGTCCACAGAACAGGTAGCCAGGGGTATATGTGACCAGTATATGTAGCCAGGTGTATATGTGCCCAGTATATGTAGCCAGGTGTATATGTGTCCAGTATGTGTAGTCAGGGGGTATATGTGCCCAGTATATGTAGGTAGAGTTGGGCCGAACCTCCGATTTTAGGTTCGCGAACCGGGTTCGCGAACTTCCGCGGAAGGTTCGGTTCGCGTTAAAGTTCGCGAACCGCAATAGACTTCAATGGGGATGCGAACTTTGAAAAAAAAAAAAAATTATGCTGGCCACAAAAGTGATGGAAAAGATGTTTCAAGGGGTCTAACACCTGGAGGGGGGCATGGCGGAGTGGGATACACGCCAAAAGTCCCCGGGAAAAATCTGGATTTGACGCAAAGCAGCGTTTTAAGGGCAGAAATCACATTGAATGCTAAATGACAGGCCTAAAGTGCTTTAAAACATCTTGCATGTGTATACATCAATCAGGTAGTGTAATTAAGGTACTGCTTCACACTGACACACCAAACTCACCGTGTAACGCACCGCAAACAGCGGTTTGTGTAGTGACGGCAGTGGCGGGTTCACTGAACAGAACAGGTATACAGTGGCGGGTTCACAGAACAGGTATGCAGTGGTGGGTTCACAGAACAGGTATGCAGTGGTGGGTTCACAGAACAGGTATGCAGTGGTGGTTTCACAGTACAGGTATGCAGTGGTGGGTTCACAGAACAGGTATGCAGTGGTGGGTTCACAGAACAGGTATGCAGTGGTGGGTTCACAGAACAGGTATGCAGTGGTGGGTTCACAGAACAGGTATGCAGTGGCAGGTTCACTGAACAGGTATGCAGTGGTGGGTTCACAGAACAGGTATGCAGTGGTGGGTTCACAGAACAGGTATGCAGTGGTGGGTTCACAGAACAGGTATGCAGTGGCAGGTTCACTGAACAGGTATGCAGTGGTGGGTTCACAGAACAGGTATGCAGTGGCAGGTTCACTGAACAGGTATGCAGTGATGGGTTCACAGAACAGGTATGGCAGGTTCACTGAACAGGTATGCAGTGGTGGGTTCACAGAACAGGTATGCAGTGGTGGGTTCACAGAACAGGTATGCAGTGGCAGGTTCACTGAACAGAACAGGTATGCAGCCAGTAACAAGCTAAGCCTAACTAATCTTTCCCTATGAGAGACAGTCTGCAGCAGCTCGCCCTACTCTCACTAACGCAGGCACACGAGTGAGCGTAATGGCCGCCGCTGCCTGCCTTTTATAAAGGGGGAGTGGCTCCAGGGGCTAGTGTAGCCTAATTGGCTACACTGGGCCTGCTGACTGTGATGTAGAGGGTCAAAGTTGACCCTTCATGGTGCATTATGGGGCGAACCGAACTTCCGCAAAAGTTCGCCTGCGGGACGCGAACGCGAACCACTGAAGTTCGCATGGAACCGTTCGCAGGCGAACCGTTCGGCCCAACTCTATATGTAGGCAGGGGGTCAGTGCTCTCCCCAGGCTCTTTTAGCCGGGTGCTCCACCCGGCTAGTTTTGGTGAGCACCCGGCTGTCATCTCTTCTGAGTTGTGCAGAGAAGCGCCGGCCCAGTATTCCCTCATCTTGCCCCACCCGGCTACTTTTCCATGCCACCCGGCTGGAAAAAATTTCTGGGGAGAACACTGGGGGTATATGTCCCCAGTATATGTAGGCAGGGGGTATATGTCCCCAGTATATGTAGGCAGGGGGTATATGTCACCAGTATATGTAGCCAGGGGGTATATGCGCCCAGTATATGTAGTCAGGGGGTGTATGCGCCCAGTATATGTAGGCAGGGGGTATATGTCCCCAGTATATGTAGGCAGGGGTATATGTAGGCAGGGGGTATATGTCCCCAGTATATGTAGGCAGGGGGTATATGTCCCCAGTATATGTAGGCAGGGGGTATATGTCCCCAGTATATGTAGCCAGGGGGTATATGCGCCCAGTATATGTAGTCAGGGGGTATATGTGCCCGGGATATGTAGGCAGGGGGTATATGTCCCCAGTATATGTAGGCAGGGGTATATGTCCCCAGTATATGTAGGCAGGGGGTATATGTCCCCAGTAGATGTAGGCAGGGAGTATATGTCCCCAGTAGATGTAGGCAGGGGGTATATGTCCCCAGTAGATGTAGGCAGGGGGTATATGTCCCCAGTAGATGTAGGCAGGGGGTATATGTCCCCAGTAGATGTAGGCAGGGGGTATATGTCCCCAGTAGATGTAGGCAGGGGGTATATGTCCCCAGTAGATGTAGGCAGGGGGTATATGTCCCCAGTATATGTAGGCAGGGGGTATATGTCCCCAGTATATGTAGGCAGGGGGTATATGTCCGCAGTATATTTAGGCAGGGGGTATATGTCCCCAGTATATGTCGGCAGGTGTGTCCCCCAGGAGGAGGGGAGCAGCGCAGTGGAGGGAGAGCTATGGGCACAGTGGGGAGGGGCAGACGTCTCCCGGCCCCTTCCCTCACCTTAGGGGGATCTCCCTCCCTCGCTGTCCCCTCCACAACTAATGTCCGTCCGGGTGGCTGGCAGGCAGCGGCGGGTGGGACTTACCTGCGTCTCGTCGCAGCGCCGGATGGATCTGGCCCTACACTGGTCTAGTCCAGACCAGAGCAGCGGCTGCAGGACCCGAACTTCCGGCGCTGGAGCGAGACGGAGGTAAGTCCCGCCCACCGCTGCCAGCCACCGGACATTAGTTGTGGAGGGGACAGCGAGGGAAGGAGAGCACCTAAGGTGAGAGAAGGAGGGGGGAGATGGCCCCCCTTCTCCACCACTGCTCACAGCTCTCCCTCTTCTCTGCACTGCTCCCCTCACAAAAAAAAAAAAAAACCCTGCAGCTGAGCTGGGCCCCCTCGGGGACCCGGCGCCCCGGGGCACCTGTCCTACCCCGACCCCCCCCCCTAGCTCCGCGTCTGTAGGCGACTTCTCTTCTCAGTGACAATGCCTCCAGCTGCGCTGAAGGTCTTTTCTGACAGGACGCTTGCGGCAGGGCAAGACAGAAGTTGGATGGCAAATTGGGACAGCTCTGGCCACAGGTCAAGCCTGCGCACCCAGTAGTGCAAGGGTTCATCATCGCTGCTCACAGTGTCTACATCCACACTCAAGGCCAGGTAGTCGGCTACCTGCCGGTCCAGGCATTGGTGGAGGGTGGATCCGGAATGGCTAAGGCGAGGCGTTGTACTAAAGAATGTCCGCATGACCGACTTCACTAGGGATGCTCAAAAAATTCTGCGGAATTCCGTTTTCCGCAATTCCGGACGGAATTTGGTGGTTCCATTCTGTCGCATCAGAACGGAATTGCTATAGTGGTATGGCAGAATTTCCGCGGAACGATGCGGATTTTCGCGGAATGCAAATTTTTTGTGAGCCAATCACAAAGAAGCTCATAGAACAAGATTAAAGTGACAAAAAATGGATTTCCCACATGAAAATAGGAATTATTTCTGCAGGAATTACAGTCTTAACAAAAACCAATCAATCCTATGTTAGCAAACATCTCCCTAGCTATGTCACCTATCCCAACCATTTTGTATAGCTTCCATAGCCTACGCGACACCTCTGCAGCGGCGAAAACCACCGACATGGGACCACCGCCAGGTCCCAAAGCTTACACGACACCTCCTGTGGCGCCAAAAACCACCGCCAGGTCCCAAAGCTTACGCGACACCTCCTGTGGCGCCAAAACGACAACCATGGAACCACCACCAGGTCCCAAAGCTTATGCGACACCTCCTGTGGCGCCAAAACGACCACCATGGAACCACCGCCAGGTCCCAAAGCTTACGCGACACCTCCTGTGGCCCCGAAACGACCACCATGGAACCACCGCCAGGTCGCAAAGCTTACGCGACACCTCCTGCAATGCCAAAATGACCGCCATGGGACTACCAATAGGTCCCATGGCTTAAAGGGACACCTCCTGCGGTACCAAAATGACCGCCATGGGACCATCAATAGGTCCCATAGCTTAAAGGAACACCTCCTGCTGCAAAAAAAAAAAATCAATACGAATTTAAAAAAAAAAAATAATAACCGGGGAATAGCCACTAGGTCCCATGTGCTACCATTTGGCATAAAATAGGTTTCATTTGCGATTACTTTAATTTTTCCGCCGGAATACGGAATTCTGTGGAAATCCGCAAAATTCAGCGGAAATCTGATAGCGCTGGCGGAATTTACAGAATTCCGGCGGAACGGAATTTCCCCTTTCCGATCATCCCTAGACATCACCATGAGGTCGCTGGAGCGTCCTGTCCTTGCCTGCGTGGACATGGGAGGAGGATTACTGCCAGTGGTACCTTTGCATTGTAGTGTGACATCACCCTTAACCTTCCTGGTGGTAAGCCGCGCAGGAGGATTTCTCAGGCCCTACTGGGCCGATTTGCATATTTTTTTTTTTTGCTACACGCAGCTAGCACTTTGCTAGCTGCGTGTGCACACCGATCGCCGCCGTTCTGCTCTGATTCGCCACTACCCGCCGTGCCGCCCCCCTCCCTCCAGACCCCTTGCGCAGCCTGGCCTATAAGCGCCAGGCAGCGCTGAGGGGTGGATTGGGACTCCCGATGACGTCACGACGTCGATAACGTCATTACGACCGGGAAAAGCCCTCCAGGAAATCCCGTTCTTTGAACGGGATTTCCTGATCGTAGATCGCTGGAGGCGATCGGAGCGGGTGGGGGGATGCCGCTGCACAGCGGCTATCATGTAGCGAGCCCTAGGCTCGCTACATGATTTAAAAAAAAACAAAAAAAACTGCTGTGCTGCCCCCTGACGGGTTTTAATAGGCCGCCGGGAGGGTTAATTGCATTGTAAAGCATAGTTGCCAGCTTGTTCTGCATGTGCTGCATCCTTTCTGCCTTCTGGTGAGTTGGTAACATGTCCGCCACTTTGTGCCTATACTGAGGGTCTAGTTGCGTGGACACCCAGTACAGCTCATTCCCCTTGAGTTTTTTTATACGGGGGTCCCTCAACAGGCTGGACAGCATGAAAGACGTCATCTGCACAAAGTTGGATCCAGACGTACTATCCATCTCTTCTTGCTCTTCCACAGTGATGTCATGTAAGTCCTCTTCCTCCCCCCAGCCACGAACAATACCACGGGATTTAATAGCACAAGCCCCCTGCAACGCCTGCTGTGGTTGTTCTTCTGCCACCGCCTCTTCCTCCTCCACAGACACACCTTCATCATCATCCGTGTCTGACTCCTCTTCTTCCCCACATGCCTCTTCTTCCTCCTCCTCCTCTCCCCTCTGTGCTGCCGCAGGTGTTGAGGAAACATCTGGTTCTGATGTGAATTGATCCCACAACGCTTCCTGCCATAACTGTTCCTCTTCACGCTCCTCCACAGCTTGATCCACCACTCTACGCACGGCACGCTCCAGGAAGAATGCATATGGGATCAAGTCGCTGATGGTGCCTTCACTGCGACTCACCAGGTTGGTCACCTCCTCAAACAGCTGCATGAACCTGCGTGCATTTCGCATCAGTGTCCAGTTCGGTGGCCAGAACATCCCCATCTCCCCAGATTGTGTCCTTCTTCCGTAATTGTACAGGTACTGGGTGACGGCTTTCTCCTGTTCTAGCAGGTGAGAGAACATGAGCAGGGTCGAATTCCAGCGAGTCAGGCTATCACATATCAAGAGTCTCACCGGCAAGTTATTTCTCCGCTGAATGTCCGCAAAGCATGCCATGGCCGTGTAAGACCGCCTGAAATGCCCACACAACTTCCTGGCCTGCTTCAGGACGTCCGCTAAGCCAGGTACTTTGACACAATTCTTTGAACGACTAGATTCAGCACATGTGCCATGCAGGGTACATGTGTCAGCTTTCCCAAATTCAAAGTGGAAAGGAGATTGCTGCCGTTGTCACACACCATGTTGCCGATCTCCAGCTGGTGCGGGGTCAGCCACTGATCTACCTGTTTGTTAAGAGCAGCCAGGAGAGCTGCTCCAGTGTGACTCTCCGTTTTGAGGCAAGACATGTCTAAGATGGCGTGACACCGTCGTACCTGGCATGCAGCATAGGCTCTGGGGAGATGGGGCTGTGTAGCTGGAGAGGAGATTGCAGCACCAGTAGAGTTGAACTGCCACTCAGCCAAGGAGGAGGAGGAGGACGACAGCGAAGAGGATGTAGCAGAAGGAGAGGAGGTGGCAGCAGGCCTGCCTGCAAGCCGTGGAGGTGTCACAAGTTGGTCTGCTGCACAGCCACGTACTCCCTGCTTGCTATTGGTCACCAGGTTGACCCAATGGGCTGTGTAAGTAATGTAGCGGCCCTGACCATGCTTGGCAGACCAGGCATCCGTGGTCAGGTGGACCCTTTACCCAACGCTGTGTGCCAGAGATGACACCACTTGCCTCTCTACTTCATGGTACAGTTTGGGTATCGCCTTTTTAGAGAAATAATTGCGGCCTGGCATCTTCCACTGTGGCCACAAATTGACGGAAAGCCTGAGTCCACCAGCTTGTATGGTAACAGCTGGCGAGCTAACAGTTCCGCCACGCCAGCTGTCAGACGCCGGGCAAGGGGGTGACTGGCAGAAATTGGCTGCTTCCGCTCAAAGATTTCCTTCACGGACACCTGGCTGCTGTGGGCAGAGGAGCAGGAACCACTCAAGGGCAGAGGCGGTGTGGAGGAGGGTGGCTGTGAATGTGCAAGGGAGAAAGCGGCTGAAGATGCTGCACCTGAAGGAGGAAGAGGAGAAGGAGGGTGGCTTTTCTTTTGTGTGCTGCTTTTGCTCAGGTGCTCTTCCCATTGCAGTTTGTGACTTTTCTCCATGTGCCTTCGTAAGGCACTTGTCCCTACATGAGTGTTGGCCTTTCCACGGCTCAATTTTTGGAGACAGAGAGAACAGATGGCTTTACTCCGATCTGAGGCAGACACATCAAAAAATGTCCACACCGCTGAGCCACCCTGGGGTGTGGGCACTATGGTGGCCTCAGCAGCTGATGTTAAAGGGCATGTTGGCTGGCTGCCCATAGGTGGCGATACATGGCGCCGGACACTGCCACCAGCTGTTTCTGACAACGAGCTCCCCCTGCTTCTTTCAGCAATTTGTCTCCTCCTACTCCTCTCTGTCTCCCCCTCTGAACTGCCCCCTTGGTCATCTTGTCTCTTAGGAACCCATGTGGGATCCGTATCATCTTAATCATCATAATCATCCTGCCCAGCTTTGCTTGCCTCAGACAACTCCAAAACTGCACCAACAGCAGGTACTTCATCATCCTCCTCCTCACACGTTACGTCCATAGTGTTGCCACCTAACTCAGACATATGAGGTGGTGTAACTTGCTTAGTGCCTTCATCTTGTTGTAGCAGTAGTGGCTGTGAATCTGTGATTTCACCACCAAATAACTCCAGCGAAAGTCAAATGCAATGGATGTGGTGCTTGTAGTAGCGCTGTTGGCTGTAACGATTGGTGTCAACTCGCAGAGAGAATCTGATTATTGATGATCTGCAGAATCACCAAGAATACAGATATATACCTGATTATGGATGATCTGCAGAATCACCAATAATCCAAGTATTTGCTAACCTCTGGACACCTGAAGTGTAAGTGCTTGGTGCAACAGTAACAAAGAACACACAAGGGACTAATTAGGAACTCCTGAGGAGCAGGAGTCCCAACAACACAATAATGAGCAACAGACACTACTGCAGCCAAGGATCTGTGGACTGTAAGATCCTAATCTGCAAGGTAGTGAGATCACCAGATGGAGTGAGGTGATCAGATACTACTGCAACCGAGGATTAGAGATGTAGCGAACGGTTCGCCGGCGAACGGTTCCAGGCGAATTTTGGTGGTTCTCGTTCGCAGAGAACCGGGAACTTTTTTTCAAAGTTCGGTTCGCCCATAGACTACGACCAGCTAACGCCCATAGGCGTCAGCAGGTCTTAAGTGGGTTACCATGGAAACGGCGGCCTTTCCATGTCAGTTCACGGAGGGTGTCTCCGTGAACAGCCGGAGAGCCGCCGATCGCGGTTTGCCGGCAAAATGTAAACATGCGGGGAAGAAATCCCCGCTGTTTACATCATATGGCGCTGCTGCGCAGCAGTGCCGTAAGGCAGATCGGCGATCCCCGGCCTCTGATTGGCCGGGGATCGCCGGCATCTGATAGGCGGAAGCCTATCCTAGGAGGCGCAGGACGGAACTCCGTCCTGCGCATTACGGAGAGAGGGAGGTAGGGAGGCAGAGGGCGGAAATGGCTGCGGAGGGGGGCTTTGAGGAGCCCCCCCCCGCAAAACGCAGATGGCCGGCGGCGATCAGACCCCCCACGCAGGACATCCCCCTAGTGGGGAAAAAAGGGGGAAGTCTGGTCGCCCTGGCTTCAAAGCGATCTGTGCGGTGGGCTGGAGAGCCCACGCAGCACAGATTGGACCAGCATAGGCTGGTCCTTAAGTGGTTAATGGCCGCCGACTTTAACGGTTAATAGCAAAGTCCCCTTACATAGTAGAAACACCAAAATTGTTGGGAATGTTAAGTGGAATAGTGGGAACAAGAGGAACATTTTTTTTTCAAAAAGACCTTATACTTTTTGAGAAAATCAATTTTAAAATTTCAGAGTAAAATGAGCCAATTCAAAAAAAAAAGAACCGATCCATTAAAAAGAACCGGATGATTCAAGAACCGTTAGTATAGCAGAGAATGCGTCCTGAGCAGGACGTGAAGCTGCCGGCTCCGTTGCTGTCTCTCCCCACCTGCCTGCACCTGTCACCCTCACCTAGCCTGGCACCCAGCGCACCCATGGGTGCCAGGCTAGGTGAGAGTGACAGGTGAGGAGGTGGGGAGAGACAGCAGGAGCTGGCAGCTATGCATCCAAAAGGACGCATTCTCTGCTATGTGGGAGGCATCGGAGATCTTCAATCAACTTAATTGAAGATCGCAACATAAGAGGATACAGTTTGTTGGATCATTTATCGTGGATATTGGCGTGGGAATTTTTTTTTTAACGGTACAGGTAAGTATTTCTGGTTAATTTAGAATAATAAAATACTTTTCTCGTGGTTGTGTTTTTATTTCATTTAACCCTTTGTGGAAATGTGTAAGGGGTACTTTGTACCCCTATACTCATTTCTCCTGGGAGGGGCGTGGGCATCTGGGCTCCCCTTCTTAAAGGGGACTCCCAGATGCCACCATGAACCCCCCCAGGGAGTCGTCGCCCCCACCTCCTCCTGGGGCACCGGAGGTAGGGAAGAGCCCCTTGTCCATGGATTGGACAAGGGCTCCGGGGGGGGAGGGGAAAGCTTGGCCGCCCCTCCCCCCTCCCCCCGGAGCCTCCCATACCATGGACCATGCGGGCTGGTATAGCTCAGGGTGCGAAGCCCCAGTCGGCCAGGGCTCCGCATTCTGGCTATCCCAGCCTGCATGGGGGACAAGGGGTTACAGAGGCTCGGGAGGGGGGACCCCACGCCATTTTCTTTCAGATTTCCCACACACAGCAAATAAAAAAAATAAAAACATTTTTTAAAGGACTTCCGAGGCCACAAATGTGAAAAAAAGTTAAATACCTTTTCATAATCCATATCCATTGAGGACGCCATCCGCACCCTCCCGTTAATTCCACCATGGCTCCAGCACTAATAATGGCCCTGGTCGAGTCCCGACCCCTCTGAACGGGTCAGGTTCTCAACTCATTCCCCCCTCAATATGGCCGCCACAGATTGCCGCGGCTGCGCAGTCCGCATAGACGCGATTGCGGCTGCGCAGCTCTAGCACTT